>NW_022303254.1:0-1109 GCF_002776525.5 Piliocolobus tephrosceles | reverse complement strand
TCTCTATTCTGTTTTGTCTGTCCGTCATTCTCTGTCTCTCCCCTGCCTGTTTTTTTGACAGTACCCTGCTGCTCTGATGTTATACTGTAGATTTGCAGTTACTATGGATTTATAGTATATTTTCAAATCAGGTAGTGTGATGCCTCCAGGGTTTGTTTTTATTCAAGATTCTTTTGTCTATCTTAGGTGTTTTGCATTTCCATGTGAATTTTATAATCTTTTTTTCTATGTCTAAGAAGAATGTCTGTAGGTTTACATGAATTGTGTTGTTTCATGAATTGTGTTGTTTCTGTAGATCACATTGAGTGATACAGATATTTTAACAATATTCTTCCAGTGCATGGACATCGGATATCTTTCCATTTACTTGTGTCTGCTTTGATATCTTTGGTCTATGTTTTACAGTTTTCGTTGTAGGATCTTTCACTTTATTGGTTAAGTTTATCCCTAGGTGTCATCATCTTGTGGGGGGTGGGTAGCTACTGTGCTGATTTCTTTCTTATGTGTTTCACGATTGGTGCATGTGTGTGCTACTCATTTTTGTATGTTGATATTGTATGTTGCAACTTGAGTAAAATTATTTCTAGCAGGTTTTTTGTGTGCAATTTTTAGGGTTCTCTATGTATATATGATCATGTCACCTGCAAACAGAGACAATTTGACTTTTTTTTTTTTTTCAATTTGGATGGCTTTTATTGCATTCTCCTAATTGCTCTAGCCAGGACTTCTAGTACCATGATGAATGAAAGCGGTCAAAGTAGCCACACTTGTTCGAGTGGCTTAGAGGAAGAGTTTTACGTATTCCCCATTGATTACGATGTTAGCTGTGGGTGTGTCATATATGGCCTTTATTGTGCTGAGATATGTTCCTTCTGTACTCATTTTGAATTTTTGTGAAGGAATGAAGGAATGTTGAATTTTATTTTTTTAGCGTCTGCTGAAATGATCATATGGTTTTTGTTCTTGATTCGCTTGATGTGATGTATGACTTTTATTATTTGTGTTTATTGAATCATCTTCATATTCCTCCGATGAATCCCCCTTCATCGTGGCAGATGATCTTTTTTACTGTGTTCAAATGCAATTTTCTTAAAGAATTTTGTTGAAGA
>NW_022303253.1:0-14145 GCF_002776525.5 Piliocolobus tephrosceles | reverse complement strand
GCAATAAATACTGAGGGAACTCAGAGACCGGTGCCAGTGTGGGTCCTCTGAAAGCACAGCACTGGCCCCCTGGGGCCCTGCTTTTCTCTCTCTATACTTTGTCTCTGTGTCTTTATTTCTTTTCTCAAGTCTCTCGTTTCCACCTAGCGAGAAGCACCCACAGGTGTGGAGGGGCAGGCCACCCCTTCATCTGGCATCCAACGTGGGAGCTTTTTGCTAAGGTGAAGGCACGCTGGAGCGTGGTCATTGAGGACAAGTCGACGAGAGACTCCCGAGTACTCTACAGTCAGCCTTGCGGTAAGCTTGTGCGCTCGGAAGAACCTAGGGAAACAATGGGGCAAACTAAAAGTAAATATGCCTCTTATCGCAGCTTTATAAAAATTCTCTTAAAAAGAGGGGGAGTTAAAGTGTCTACCAAAAATCTAAATACGCTCTTTCAAACAATAGAACAGTTTTGTCCATGGTTTCCAGAACAGGGAACTTTAGATCTAAAAGATTGGGAAAAAATTGACAAAGAATTAAAACAAGCAAGTAGGGAAGGTAAAATCATCCCACTTACAGTATGGAATGATTGGGTCATTATTAAAGTAGCTTTAGAACCATTGCAAACAGAAGAAGATAGCGTTTCAATTTCTGATGTCCCTAAAAGCTGTGCAGTAGATTGTGAAAAAGAGGCAGGGATAGAATCCCGGAAAGGAAAAGAAAATTCACACTGTGAATGTGTAGCAGAGCCGGTAATGGCTCGGTCAACACAAAATGTTGACAACAATCAATTACAGGAGGTAATATATCCTGAAACGTTAAAATTAGAGGAAAAGGATTCAAAATTAGCAGAGCCATCAGAGTCTAAACCACGATGGCCAACTCCTCTTACAACAGCTCAGATGCCTGCAACCTTAGAACCTCAAATGCAGGTTAAACAAGTACAAACTCCAAAAGAAGATCAAATAGAGAAAGATAGAGTCTCTGCCATGGCAATGCCAATCCAAGTACAGTATCCACAATATCAGCAGGTAGAAAGTAAGATCCAGCAGCCAGTAGCCTATCAATATGGGCCGCCAGCTGAACTGCAGTATCGGCAGCCCCCAGAAAATCTGTGTGGACAGCCAGGAACATTTCCAGTGCCACAGGGCAGGGCGCCATATCCTCAGCCGCCCACCATGAGACTTAATCCTACAGCACCGCCCAGTACACAGGGTAGTGCAATACATAAAATTATTGATGAGGCAAGAAAACAGGGAGATATTGAGGCGTGGCAATTCCCAGTAATATTAGAAGCAAGACCACCTAGAGAAGGGGCTCAAGAGGGAGAGCCTCCCGTGGCTGAAGCCAGATATCAGTCCTTTTCTATAAAAATGCTGAAAGAAATGAAAGAAGGAGTAAAACAGTATGGACCCAACTCTCCTTACATGAGAACATTATTAGATTCCATTGCTCATGGATATAGACTCATTCCTTATGATTGAGAGATTCTGGCAAAATCCTCACTCTCACCCTCTCAATTTTTACAATTTAAGACTTGGTGGATTGATGGGGCACAAGTACAGGCCCGAAGAAATAGGACTGCCAATCCTCCAATTAACATAGATGCAGATCAACTATTAGGAATAGGTCAAAATTGGAGCACTGTTGACCAACAAACAATAATGCCAAATGAGGCCATTGAGCAAATCAGGGCTATCTGCCTCAGGGCCTGGGAAAAAATCCAAGACCCAGGAACTGCCTGCCCTTCCTTTAATACAGTAAGACAAGGCTGTAAAGAGCCCTACCCAGATTTCGTAGCAAGACTTCAAGATGCTGCTCAAAAGTCAATTACCGATGAGAATGCCCGTAAAGTCATAGTGGAGTTAATGGCATATGAAAACGCCAATCCGGATTGTCAATCAGCCATTAAGCCATTAAAAGGAAAGGTTCCCGCAGGATCAGATGTAATCTCAGAGTACGTTAAAGCCTGCGATGGAATTGGAGGAGCTATGCATAAAGCTATGCTTATGGCTCAGGCAATCACAGGAGTTGCTTTAGGAGGACAAGTGAAAACATTTGGGGGAAAATGTTATAATTGTGGTCAAATTGGTCATCTAAAAAAGAATTGCCCAGTCACAAATAAACCAAATGTAACTACTCAAGTTACTACAACAGATAAAGGGCCACCTGGCCTATGTCCAAGATGTAAAAGGGGAAAACATTGGAGTAATCAATGTCGTTCTAAATTTGATAAAAATGGGCAACCACTGTCGGGAAACGAGAGGAGGGGCCAGCCTCAGGCCCCGCAACAAACTGGGGCATTCCAAATTCAACCCTTTGTTCCTCAGGGCTTTCAGGAACAACAACCCCCACTGTCGCAAGTGTCTCAGGGAATAAGCCAGTTATCACAATACAGCAATTATCCCCCGCCACAAGTGGCAGCGCAGCAGTAGATCTATGTACTTTAAAAGCAGTCTCTCTGCTTCCAGGGGAGCCTCCACAAATAATCCCCACGGGGTATACGGCCCATTGCCTGAGGGGACTGTAGGACTAATCTTAGGAAGATCAAGTTTAAATCTAAAAGGAGTTCAAATTCATACTGGTGTGGTTGATTCAGACTATGAAGGCGAAATTCAATTGGTTATTAGTTCCTCAATTCCTTGGAGTGCCAGTCCAGGAGACAGAATCGCTCAATTATTACTCCTACCTTATATTAAAATTGGAAACAGTGAAATAAAAAGAACAGGAGGGTTCGGAAACACTGATCCGACAGGAAAGGCTGCATATTGGGCAAGTCTGGTCTCTGAGAGCAGACCTGTGTGTAAGGCCATTATTCAAGGAAAACAGTTTGAAGGGTTGGTAGATACAGGAGCAGATATCTCTGTCATTGCTTTAAATCAGTGGCCAAAAAATTGGCCTAAACAAAAGGCTGTTACGAGACTTGTCGGCGTAGGCACGGCTTCAGAAGTGTATGAAAGTACAATGATTTTACATTGTTTAGGGCCAGATAATCAAGAAAGTACTGTTCAGCCAATGATTACTTCAATTCCTGTTAATCTATGGGGTCGAGATTTGTTACAACAATGGGGTGCAGAAATTATTATGCCTGCTCCATTATACAGCCCCACAAGTCAAAAAATCATGACTAAAATGGGATATATACCAGGAAAGGGATTAGGAAAAAATGAAAATGGCATTAAAGTCCCAATTGAGACTAAAAAAAATCAAGAAAGAAAAGGAATAGGATATCCTTTTTAGGGGCGGCCACTGTAGAGCCTCCTAAACCCATTCCATTAACTTAGAAAACAGAAAAACCGGTATGGGTAAATCAGTGGCCGCTACCAAAGCAAAAACTGGAGGCTTTACACTTATTGACAAAGAAACAATTAAAAAAGAGACACATTGAGCCTTCATTCTCACCCTGGAATTCTCCTGTATTTGTAATTCAGAAAAAATCAGGCAAATGGCGTATGTTAATGGACTTAAGAGCCGTAACGCTGTAATTCAACCCATGGGGCCTCTCCAACCTGGATTGCCCTCCCCGGCCATGATCCCAAAAGACTGGCCTTTAATTATAATTGATCTGAAGGATTGCTTTTTTACCATTCCTCTGGCAGAGCAAGATTGTAAAAAATTTGCTTTTACTATACCAGCCATAAATAATAAAGAACCAGCCACCAGGTTTCAGTGGAAAGTTTTACCACAGGGAATGCTTAATAGTCCAACTATTTGTCAAACTTTCGTAGGTCAAGTCCTTCAACCAGTTAGAGACAAATTTTCAGATTGTTATATCATTCACTATATTGATGACATTTTATGTGCTGCAGAAACAAGAGACAAATTAATTGACTGTTACACATTTCTGCAAGCAGAGGTTGCCAACGCTGGACTAACAATAGCATTTGATAAGATCCAAACCTCTGCTCCCTTTCATTATTTAGGGATGCAAATAGAAAATAGAAAAATTAAGCCACAAAAAATAGAAATAAAAAAAGATACATTAAAAACATTAAATGACTTTCAAAAATTGTTAGGCGATATTAATTGGATTCGGCCAACTCTAGGCATTCCTACTTATGCCATGTCAAATTTGTTCTCAATCCTAAGAGGAGACCCAGACTTAAATAGTAAAAGAATATTAACTCCAGAGGCAACAAAAGAAATTAAATTAGTGGAAGAAAAAATTCAGTCAGCACAAATAAATAGAATAGATTCTTTGGCCCCACTCCAACTTTTGATTTTTGCCACTGCACATTCTCCAACAGGCATCATTGTTCAAAATACTGATCTTGTGGAGTGGTCATTCCTTCCACACAGTACAATTAAAACTTTTACATTGTACTTGGATCAAATAGCTACATTAATTGGTCAAACAAAATTACGAATAATAAAGTTGTGTGGTAATGACCCAGACAAAATAGTTGTTCCTTTAACCAAGGAACAAGTTAAACAAGCCTTTATCGATTCTGGTGCATGACAAATTGGCCTTGCTGATTTTGTGGGAATTATTGATAATCATTACCCAAAAACAAAAATCTTCCAGTTTTTAAAATTGACTACTTGGATTTTACCTAAAATTACCAGATATAAACCTTTAGAAAATGCTCTGACAATATTTACTGATGGTTCCAGCAATGGAAAAGCAGCTTACACAGGGCCAAAAGAGCGAGTAATCAAAACTCAATATCAATCAGCTCAAAGGGCAGAGTTGGTTGCAGTCATTACAGTGTTAGAAAATTTTAATCAACCTGTTAATATTATATCAGATTCTACATATGTAGTACAGGCTACAAGGGATGTTGAGACAGCTCTAATTAAATATAGCATGGATGATCAGCTAAACCAGCTATTCAATTTGTTACAACAAACTGTAAGAAAGAAGAATTTCCCATTTTATATTACTCATATTCGAGCACACACTAATTTACCAGGACCTTTAACTAAAGCAAATAAACAAACTGACTTACTGGTATCCTCTGCATTCATAAAAGCACAAGAACTTCATGCTTTGACTCATGTAAATGCAGCAGGGTTAAAAAACAAATTTGATGTCACATGGAAACAGACAAAAAATATTGTACAACATTGTACCCAGTGTCAAATACTACACCTGCCCACTCAAGAGGCAGGAGTTAATCCCAGAGGTCTGTGTCCCAATGCATTATGGCAAATGGATGTTACCCATATACCTTCATTTAGAAAATTATCATATGTTCATGTAACAGTTGATACTTATTCACATTTCATATGGGCAACATGCCAAACAGGAGAAAATACTTCCCATGTTAAAAAACATTTATTATCTTGTTTTGCTGTGATGGGAGTCCCAGAAAAAATTAAAACTGACAATGGACCAGGTTATTGTAGTAAAGCTTTCCAAAAATTCTTAAATCAGTGGAATATTACACATACAACAGGAATTCCTTATAATTCCCAAGGACAGGCCATAGTAGAAAGAACTAATAGAACACTCAAAACTCAGTTAGTTAAACAAAAAGAAGGGGGAGACAGTAAGGAGTGTGCCTCTCCTCAGATGCAGCTTAATCTAGCACTCTATACTTTAAATTTTTTAAACATTTATAGAAATCAGACTACTACTTCTGCAGAACAACATCTTACTGGTAAAAAGAACAGCCCACATGAAGGAAAACTGATTTGGTGAAAAGACAACAAAAATAAGACATGGGAAATAGGGAAGGTAATAACCTGGGGAAGAGGCTTTGCTTGTGTTTCACCAGGAGAAAATCAGCTCCCTATTTGGATACCCACTAGACATTTGAAGTTCTACAATGAACCCATCGGAGATGCAAAGAAAAGCGCCTCCACGGAGACGGAAACACTGCAATCGAGCACCATTGACTCGCAGGATGAATCAAGTGGTGATATCAGAAGAACAGATGAAGTCACCATGCACCAAGAAGGAGGAGCTGCCAACCTGGGCACAGTTAAAGAAGCTGACACTGTTAGCTAGAAAAAGCCTAGCTAGCACAAAGGTGACACAAACCTCAGAAAAAATGCTGCTTGCAGCTTTAGTGGTTGTATCAACGGTGGTAAGTCTCCCCGTGCCTGCAGGAGCAGCTGCAGCTAATTATACCTACTGGGCCTATGTGCCTTTCCCGCCCTTAATTCGGGCAGTGACATGGATGGATAATCCTATTGAAATATATGTTAATAATAGTGTGTGGGTACCTGGTCCCACAGATGATCGTTGCCCTGCCAAACCGGAGGAAGAAGGAATGATGATAAATATTTCCATTGGGTATCGTTATCCTCCTATATGTCTAGGGAAAGCACCAGGATGTTTAATGCCTGCTATCCAAAATTAGTTGGTAGAAGTGCCTACTCTCAATCCCATCAGTATATTTACTTACCACAAGGTTGTGGAATTCACAATCTGGTATCGATCAAAAATTGGCAAATCAAATTAATGATCTTAAACAAACTGTCATTTGGATGGGAGATAGGCTCATGAGCTTGGAACATCGTTTCCAGTTACAGTGTGACTGGAATACTTCAGATTTTTGTATTACACCCCAAATTTATAATGAGTCTAAACATCACTGGGACATGGTAAAACGCCATTTACAGGGAAGAGAAGATAATCTCACTTTAGACATTTCTAAATTAAAAGAACAAATTTTTGAAGCCTCTCAAAGTCATTTAAATATTGTCCCTGGAGCTGAGGCGTTAGATCAAGTAACAAAAAATCTTTATGGATTAAACCCCACGACTTGGATTAAGTCTATTAAAAACTCTACTGTAGTAAATTTTGGAATTATGTGTCTCTGTTTAATCGGTTTGTTTTTAGTGTGCTAGACCAGTCGAAGAATACTGCGCCACAATCGAGAAAACGAACAAGCCTTCATCGCCATGGCACATTTGTATAGAGAAAAAGAGAAAAAAAATGTTGCGAAAAATCAGAGACCTTGAACAGAGGGACTGGCTGGAGCCACAACAACAACAACAACAAATAATAATAATATGAAGATTTCATGGACATTTTATTAGTTCTTCAAAATTTATACTTTTGTAATTTCTTATGTCTGTCTTTAATCTCTTAATCCCATCATTTTCTTTGTAAGATGAGGAAGATATATGTCACCTCAAGACCCTATGATAATTGCCTTAACTACACAAATTGTTTGTAGAGCATGTGTGTTTAAACAGTATGAAAACTGAGCATCTTAAAAAAAGAACGAGATAACAGCGATGTTCAGGAAACAAGGGAGGTAACCTTGAACTGGCCGCCGGTGAGCCGGACGGACAGAGCCATATCTTTTCTCCTTTTGCACACAAATAGGAGAGATATCGCTGAATTCTTTTTCTCAGCATGGAATATCCCTGAGAAAGAGAATGCGCTCTAAGGGTAGGCCTATAAACGACCCCCTTGGAGGCGTGCCGCCTTTTACAGTTGAAGCCAAAGGGATGAAATAAGCCCCGGCATCCTGTAGTGCTCTCAGGCTTATTGGGAGGGAAAAAAATTCCCACCTAATAAATTTTGGCCAGTCAGGTTGTCTGCGCTCAAACCCTATTTCCTGATAAAATGTTATCAATGACTATGCGTGCCCTAAAATTTCATTGGCAATTTTAATGTTAATGTTAACACCATCCTGTCCCCACTTATTCTGTAATATTCTATTACCTTATAAAGTATGTAATCTCGGTGTCATGATGATAAAGGTGATTGTGTTAAAAAAGAGAAAAGGGGGAAATGTAGGGAAAAAATAGGTTAGCCTGTTACTGTGTTATTATAGATAGAAGTAAGTTTAAGAGACTCCATTCGGCTCTATATTTGAGATGTTGTTAATCTGTGACTCTACCCCCAATCTTGTCCTTGCTAGAAACATTGCTGTGCTAATTAAAGTTGAAAGGATTCTGGGCTGTAAGGAATGTGCTTTGTTAGATAAATGTTCAAGGCCTGCTTGGTTTGAAGGTCAGTACCATTCCTCTAAATCTCAGTAAAAGAAAAACATCTGTCACCTGCCCGATACTGGGAAAATGTAACAGCTCCGTGTATCTGTAAGCCTTACTGCTGATTTACTCCCTTATCTTTTTGGCAATAAATACTGAGGGAACTCAGAGACCGGTGCCAGTGTGGGTCCTCTGAAAGCACAGCACTGGCCCCCTGGGGCCCTGCTTTTCTCTCTCTATACTTTGTCTCTGTGTCTTTATTTCTTTTCTCAAGTCTCTCGTTTCCACCTAGCGAGAAGCACCCACAGGTGTGGAGGGGCAGGCCACCCCTTCATCTGGCATCCAACGTGGGAGCTTTTTGCTAAGGTGAAGGCACGCTGGAGCGTGGTCATTGAGGACAAGTCGACGAGAGACTCCCGAGTACTCTACAGTCAGCCTTGCGGTAAGCTTGTGCGCTCGGAAGAACCTAGGGAAACAATGGGGCAAACTAAAAGTAAATATGCCTCTTATCGCAGCTTTATAAAAATTCTCTTAAAAAGAGGGGGAGTTAAAGTGTCTACCAAAAATCTAAATACGCTCTTTCAAACAATAGAACAGTTTTGTCCATGGTTTCCAGAACAGGGAACTTTAGATCTAAAAGATTGGGAAAAAATTGACAAAGAATTAAAACAAGCAAGTAGGGAAGGTAAAATCATCCCACTTACAGTATGGAATGATTGGGTCATTATTAAAGTAGCTTTAGAACCATTGCAAACAGAAGAAGATAGCGTTTCAATTTCTGATGTCCCTAAAAGCTGTGCAGTAGATTGTGAAAAAGAGGCAGGGATAGAATCCCGGAAAGGAAAAGAAAATTCACACTGTGAATGTGTAGCAGAGCCGGTAATGGCTCGGTCAACACAAAATGTTGACAACAATCAATTACAGGAGGTAATATATCCTGAAACGTTAAAATTAGAGGAAAAGGATTCAAAATTAGCAGAGCCATCAGAGTCTAAACCACGATGGCCAACTCCTCTTACAACAGCTCAGATGCCTGCAACCTTAGAACCTCAAATGCAGGTTAAACAAGTACAAACTCCAAAAGAAGATCAAATAGAGAAAGATAGAGTCTCTGCCATGGCAATGCCAATCCAAGTACAGTATCCACAATATCAGCAGGTAGAAAGTAAGATCCAGCAGCCAGTAGCCTATCAATATGGGCCGCCAGCTGAACTGCAGTATCGGCAGCCCCCAGAAAATCTGTGTGGACAGCCAGGAACATTTCCAGTGCCACAGGGCAGGGCGCCATATCCTCAGCCGCCCACCATGAGACTTAATCCTACAGCACCGCCCAGTACACAGGGTAGTGCAATACATAAAATTATTGATGAGGCAAGAAAACAGGGAGATATTGAGGCGTGGCAATTCCCAGTAATATTAGAAGCAAGACCACCTAGAGAAGGGGCTCAAGAGGGAGAGCCTCCCGTGGCTGAAGCCAGATATCAGTCCTTTTCTATAAAAATGCTGAAAGAAATGAAAGAAGGAGTAAAACAGTATGGACCCAACTCTCCTTACATGAGAACATTATTAGATTCCATTGCTCATGGATATAGACTCATTCCTTATGATTGAGAGATTCTGGCAAAATCCTCACTCTCACCCTCTCAATTTTTACAATTTAAGACTTGGTGGATTGATGGGGCACAAGTACAGGCCCGAAGAAATAGGACTGCCAATCCTCCAATTAACATAGATGCAGATCAACTATTAGGAATAGGTCAAAATTGGAGCACTGTTGACCAACAAACAATAATGCCAAATGAGGCCATTGAGCAAATCAGGGCTATCTGCCTCAGGGCCTGGGAAAAAATCCAAGACCCAGGAACTGCCTGCCCTTCCTTTAATACAGTAAGACAAGGCTGTAAAGAGCCCTACCCAGATTTCGTAGCAAGACTTCAAGATGCTGCTCAAAAGTCAATTACCGATGAGAATGCCCGTAAAGTCATAGTGGAGTTAATGGCATATGAAAACGCCAATCCGGATTGTCAATCAGCCATTAAGCCATTAAAAGGAAAGGTTCCCGCAGGATCAGATGTAATCTCAGAGTACGTTAAAGCCTGCGATGGAATTGGAGGAGCTATGCATAAAGCTATGCTTATGGCTCAGGCAATCACAGGAGTTGCTTTAGGAGGACAAGTGAAAACATTTGGGGGAAAATGTTATAATTGTGGTCAAATTGGTCATCTAAAAAAGAATTGCCCAGTCACAAATAAACCAAATGTAACTACTCAAGTTACTACAACAGATAAAGGGCCACCTGGCCTATGTCCAAGATGTAAAAGGGGAAAACATTGGAGTAATCAATGTCGTTCTAAATTTGATAAAAATGGGCAACCACTGTCGGGAAACGAGAGGAGGGGCCAGCCTCAGGCCCCGCAACAAACTGGGGCATTCCAAATTCAACCCTTTGTTCCTCAGGGCTTTCAGGAACAACAACCCCCACTGTCGCAAGTGTCTCAGGGAATAAGCCAGTTATCACAATACAGCAATTATCCCCCGCCACAAGTGGCAGCGCAGCAGTAGATCTATGTACTTTAAAAGCAGTCTCTCTGCTTCCAGGGGAGCCTCCACAAATAATCCCCACGGGGTATACGGCCCATTGCCTGAGGGGACTGTAGGACTAATCTTAGGAAGATCAAGTTTAAATCTAAAAGGAGTTCAAATTCATACTGGTGTGGTTGATTCAGACTATGAAGGCGAAATTCAATTGGTTATTAGTTCCTCAATTCCTTGGAGTGCCAGTCCAGGAGACAGAATCGCTCAATTATTACTCCTACCTTATATTAAAATTGGAAACAGTGAAATAAAAAGAACAGGAGGGTTCGGAAACACTGATCCGACAGGAAAGGCTGCATATTGGGCAAGTCTGGTCTCTGAGAGCAGACCTGTGTGTAAGGCCATTATTCAAGGAAAACAGTTTGAAGGGTTGGTAGATACAGGAGCAGATATCTCTGTCATTGCTTTAAATCAGTGGCCAAAAAATTGGCCTAAACAAAAGGCTGTTACGAGACTTGTCGGCGTAGGCACGGCTTCAGAAGTGTATGAAAGTACAATGATTTTACATTGTTTAGGGCCAGATAATCAAGAAAGTACTGTTCAGCCAATGATTACTTCAATTCCTGTTAATCTATGGGGTCGAGATTTGTTACAACAATGGGGTGCAGAAATTATTATGCCTGCTCCATTATACAGCCCCACAAGTCAAAAAATCATGACTAAAATGGGATATATACCAGGAAAGGGATTAGGAAAAAATGAAAATGGCATTAAAGTCCCAATTGAGACTAAAAAAAATCAAGAAAGAAAAGGAATAGGATATCCTTTTTAGGGGCGGCCACTGTAGAGCCTCCTAAACCCATTCCATTAACTTAGAAAACAGAAAAACCGGTATGGGTAAATCAGTGGCCGCTACCAAAGCAAAAACTGGAGGCTTTACACTTATTGACAAAGAAACAATTAAAAAAGAGACACATTGAGCCTTCATTCTCACCCTGGAATTCTCCTGTATTTGTAATTCAGAAAAAATCAGGCAAATGGCGTATGTTAATGGACTTAAGAGCCGTAACGCTGTAATTCAACCCATGGGGCCTCTCCAACCTGGATTGCCCTCCCCGGCCATGATCCCAAAAGACTGGCCTTTAATTATAATTGATCTGAAGGATTGCTTTTTTACCATTCCTCTGGCAGAGCAAGATTGTAAAAAATTTGCTTTTACTATACCAGCCATAAATAATAAAGAACCAGCCACCAGGTTTCAGTGGAAAGTTTTACCACAGGGAATGCTTAATAGTCCAACTATTTGTCAAACTTTCGTAGGTCAAGTCCTTCAACCAGTTAGAGACAAATTTTCAGATTGTTATATCATTCACTATATTGATGACATTTTATGTGCTGCAGAAACAAGAGACAAATTAATTGACTGTTACACATTTCTGCAAGCAGAGGTTGCCAACGCTGGACTAACAATAGCATTTGATAAGATCCAAACCTCTGCTCCCTTTCATTATTTAGGGATGCAAATAGAAAATAGAAAAATTAAGCCACAAAAAATAGAAATAAAAAAAGATACATTAAAAACATTAAATGACTTTCAAAAATTGTTAGGCGATATTAATTGGATTCGGCCAACTCTAGGCATTCCTACTTATGCCATGTCAAATTTGTTCTCAATCCTAAGAGGAGACCCAGACTTAAATAGTAAAAGAATATTAACTCCAGAGGCAACAAAAGAAATTAAATTAGTGGAAGAAAAAATTCAGTCAGCACAAATAAATAGAATAGATTCTTTGGCCCCACTCCAACTTTTGATTTTTGCCACTGCACATTCTCCAACAGGCATCATTGTTCAAAATACTGATCTTGTGGAGTGGTCATTCCTTCCACACAGTACAATTAAAACTTTTACATTGTACTTGGATCAAATAGCTACATTAATTGGTCAAACAAAATTACGAATAATAAAGTTGTGTGGTAATGACCCAGACAAAATAGTTGTTCCTTTAACCAAGGAACAAGTTAAACAAGCCTTTATCGATTCTGGTGCATGACAAATTGGCCTTGCTGATTTTGTGGGAATTATTGATAATCATTACCCAAAAACAAAAATCTTCCAGTTTTTAAAATTGACTACTTGGATTTTACCTAAAATTACCAGATATAAACCTTTAGAAAATGCTCTGACAATATTTACTGATGGTTCCAGCAATGGAAAAGCAGCTTACACAGGGCCAAAAGAGCGAGTAATCAAAACTCAATATCAATCAGCTCAAAGGGCAGAGTTGGTTGCAGTCATTACAGTGTTAGAAAATTTTAATCAACCTGTTAATATTATATCAGATTCTACATATGTAGTACAGGCTACAAGGGATGTTGAGACAGCTCTAATTAAATATAGCATGGATGATCAGCTAAACCAGCTATTCAATTTGTTACAACAAACTGTAAGAAAGAAGAATTTCCCATTTTATATTACTCATATTCGAGCACACACTAATTTACCAGGACCTTTAACTAAAGCAAATAAACAAACTGACTTACTGGTATCCTCTGCATTCATAAAAGCACAAGAACTTCATGCTTTGACTCATGTAAATGCAGCAGGGTTAAAAAACAAATTTGATGTCACATGGAAACAGACAAAAAATATTGTACAACATTGTACCCAGTGTCAAATACTACACCTGCCCACTCAAGAGGCAGGAGTTAATCCCAGAGGTCTGTGTCCCAATGCATTATGGCAAATGGATGTTACCCATATACCTTCATTTAGAAAATTATCATATGTTCATGTAACAGTTGATACTTATTCACATTTCATATGGGCAACATGCCAAACAGGAGAAAATACTTCCCATGTTAAAAAACATTTATTATCTTGTTTTGCTGTGATGGGAGTCCCAGAAAAAATTAAAACTGACAATGGACCAGGTTATTGTAGTAAAGCTTTCCAAAAATTCTTAAATCAGTGGAATATTACACATACAACAGGAATTCCTTATAATTCCCAAGGACAGGCCATAGTAGAAAGAACTAATAGAACACTCAAAACTCAGTTAGTTAAACAAAAAGAAGGGGGAGACAGTAAGGAGTGTGCCTCTCCTCAGATGCAGCTTAATCTAGCACTCTATACTTTAAATTTTTTAAACATTTATAGAAATCAGACTACTACTTCTGCAGAACAACATCTTACTGGTAAAAAGAACAGCCCACATGAAGGAAAACTGATTTGGTGAAAAGACAACAAAAATAAGACATGGGAAATAGGGAAGGTAATAACCTGGGGAAGAGGCTTTGCTTGTGTTTCACCAGGAGAAAATCAGCTCCCTATTTGGATACCCACTAGACATTTGAAGTTCTACAATGAACCCATCGGAGATGCAAAGAAAAGCGCCTCCACGGAGACGGAAACACTGCAATCGAGCACCATTGACTCGCAGGATGAATCAAGTGGTGATATCAGAAGAACAGATGAAGTCACCATGCACCAAGAAGGAGGAGCTGCCAACCTGGGCACAGTTAAAGAAGCTGACACTGTTAGCTAGAAAAAGCCTAGCTAGCACAAAGGTGACACAAACCTCAGAAAAAATGCTGCTTGCAGCTTTAGTGGTTGTATCAACGGTGGTAAGTCTCCCCGTGCCTGCAGGAGCAGCTGCAGCTAATTATACCTACTGGGCCTATGTGCCTTTCCCGCCCTTAATTCGGGCAGTGACATGGATGGATAATCCTATTGAA
>NW_022303252.1:0-2197 GCF_002776525.5 Piliocolobus tephrosceles | reverse complement strand
AAATCGGGTAACTCCCACCCCAATACTGCGCTGTAACACCGGCACACTGGAGATTATATCCCACACCTGGCCGGGAGGGTCCCACGCCCACGGAGCCTCTCTTCTTGCTAACACAGCAGTCTGTGGCAATCTAACTGCAAGGCAGCAGCGAGGCTGGGGGAAGGGCACCCGCCATCGCTGAGGCTTAAGTAGGTAAATAAAGCCGCTGGGAAGCTCGAACTGGGTGGAGCTCACAGCAGCTCAAGGAAACCTGCCTGTCTCTGTAGACTGCGCCTCTGGGGACAGGGCTCAGCTAAAGGAGCAGAAGCCTGTGAAACGCGAACGACTCTGTCTGACAGCTTTGAAGAGAGCAGTGGATCTCCCAACACGGAGGTTGAGATCTGAGAAGGGGCAGTCTGCCTGCTCAAGTGGGTCACTGACCCCTGAGTAGCCTAACTGGGAGACATCCCCCACTAGGGGCAGTCTGACACCCCACACCTCACAGGGTGGAGTACACCCCTGAGAGGAAGCTTCCAAAGCAAGAATCAGACAGGTGCACTCGCTGTTCAGCAATATTCTATCTTCTGCAACCTCTGCTGCTGATACCCAGGCAAACAGGGTCTGGAGTGGACCTCAAGCAATCTCCAACAGACCTATAGCTGAGGGTCCTGACAGTCAGAAGGAAACCTATCAAACAGGAAGGACACCTAAATCAAAACCCCATCAGTACGTCACCATCATCAAAGACCAGTGACAGATAAAACCACAAAGATGGGGAAAAAGCAGGGCAGAAAAGCTGGAAATTCAAAAAATAAGAGCGCATCTCCTCCTGCAAAGGAGCACAGCCCATCGCCAGCAACGGATCAAAGCTGGTCAGAGAATGATTTTGATGAGATGAGAGAAGAAGGCTTCAGTCCATCAAACCTCTCAGAGCTAAAGGAGGAATTACGTACCCAGCGCAAAGAAACTAAAAATCTTGAAAAAAAAGTGGAAGAATTGACAGCTAGACTAATTAATGCAGAGAAGGTCATAAACGAAATGACAGAGATGAAAACCATGTCACGAGAAATACGTGACAAATGCACAAGCTTCAGTAACCGACTCGATCAACTGGAAGAAAGAGTATCAGCGATTGAGGATCAAATGAATGAAATGAAGCGAGAAGAGAAACCAAAAGAAAAAAGAAGAAAAAGAAATGAACAAAGCCTGCAAGAAGTATGGGATTATGTAAAAAGACCAAATCTACGTCTGATTGGGGTGCCTGAAAGTGAGGGGGAAAATGGAACCAAATTGGAAAACACTCTACAGGATATCATCCAGGAGAACTTCCCCAACCTAGCAGGCCAGGCCAACATTCAAATTCAGGAAATACAGAGAACGCCACAAAGATACTCCTCCAGAAGAGCAACTCCAAGACACATAATTGCCAGATTCACCAAAGTTGAAATGAAGGAAAAAATCTTAAGGGCAGCCAGAGAGAAAGGTCGGGTTACCCACAAAGGGAAGCCCATCAGACTGACAGCAGATCTCTCGGCAGAAACTCTACAAGCCAGAAGAGAGTGGGGGCCAATATTCAACGTTCTTAAAGAAAAGAATTTTCAACCCAGAATTTCATATCCAGCCAAACTAAGTTTCATAAGTGAAGGAGAAATAAAATTCTTTACAGATAAGCAAATGCTTAGAGATTTTGTCACCACCAGGCCTGCCTTACAAGAGACCCTGAAGGAAGCCCTAAACATGGAAAGGAACAACCGGTACCAGCCATTGCAAAAACATGCCAAAATGTAAAGACCATCGAGCCTAGGAAGAAACTGCATCAACTAATGAGCAAAATAACCAGTTAATATCATAATGGCAGGATCAAGATCACACATAACAATATTAACCTTAAATGTAAATGGACTAAATGCTCCAATTAAAAGACACAGACTGGCAAACTGGATAAAGAGTCAAGACCCATCAGTCTGCTGTCTTCAGGAGACCCATCTCACATGCAGAGACATACATAGGCTCAAAATAAAAGGATGGAGGAAGATCTACCAAGCAAATGGAGAACAAAAAAAAGCAGGGGTTGCAATCCTAGTCTCTGATAAAACAGACTTTAAACCATCAAAGATCAAAAGAGACAAAGAAGGCCATTACATAATGGTAAAGGGATCAATCCAACAGGAAGAGCTAACTATCCTAAATATATATGCACCTAATACAGGAGCACCCA
>NW_022303251.1:0-1994 GCF_002776525.5 Piliocolobus tephrosceles | reverse complement strand
GTCCTTAGAGACTTACAAAGAGACTTAGACTCCCATACAATAATAATAGGAGACTTCAACACTCCACTCTCAACATTAGACAGATCAACAAGACAGAAAGTTAACAAGGATATCCAGGAATTGAACTCATCTCTGCACCAAGCGGACCTAATAGACATCTATAGAACTCTCCACCCCAAATCAACAGAATATACATTCTTCTCAGCACCACATCGCACTTATTCCAAAATTGACCACATAATTGGAAGTAAAGCACTCCTCAGCAAATGTAAAAGAACAGAAATTATAACAAACTGTCTCTCAGACCACACTGCAATTAGACTAGAACTCAGGACTAAGAAACTCAATCAAAAACGCTCAACGACATGGAAACTGAACAACCTGCTCCTGAATGACTACTGGGTACATAACGAAATGAAGGCAGAAATAAAGATGTTCTTTGAAACCAATGAGAACAAAGATACAACATACCAGAATCTCTGGGACACATTTAAAGCAGTGTGTAGAGGGAAATTTATAGCACTAAATGCCCACAAGAGAAAGCAGGAAAGATCTAAAATTGACACTCTAACATCACAATTAAAAGAACTAGAGAGGCAAGGGCAAACACATTCAAAAGCTAGCAGAAGGCAAGGAATAATTAAGACCAGAGCAGAACTGAAGGAGATAGAGACACAAAGAACCCTCCAAAAAATCAATGAATCCAGGAGTTGGTTTTTTGAAAAGATCAACAAAACTGACAGACCGCTAGCAAGACTAATAAAGAAGAAAAGAGAGAGGAATCAAATAGACGCAATAAAAAAGGATGAAGGGGATATCACCACCGACCCCACAGAAATACAAACTACCATCAGAGAATACTATAAACACCCCTATGCAAATCAACTAGAAAATCTAGAAGAAATGGATAATTTCCTGGACACTTACACTCTTCCAAGACTAAACCAGGAAGAAGTTGAATCCCTGGATTGACCAATAGCAGGCTCTGAAATTGAGGCAATAATTAATAGCCTACCAACCAAAAAAAGTCCAGGACCAGATGGATTCACACCTGAATTCTACCAGAGGTACAAGGAGGAGCTGGTACCATTCCTTCTGAAACTATTCCAATCAATAGAAAAAGAGGGAATCCTCCCTAACTCATTTTATGAGGCCAACATCATCCTGATACCAAAGCCTGGCAGAGACACAACAAAAAAAGAGAATTTTAGACCAATCTCCCTGATGAACATCGATGCAAAAATCCTCAATAAAATACTGGCAAACCGGATTCAGCAGCACATCAAAAAGCTTATCCACCATGATCAAGTGGGCTTCATCCCTGGGATGCAAGGCTGGTTCAACATTCGCAAATCAATAAATGTAATCCAGCATATAAACAGAACCAAAGACAAGAACCACATGATTATCTCAATAGATGCAGAAAAGGCTTTTGACAAAATTCAACAGCCCTTCATGCTAAAAACGCTCAACAAATTCGGTATTGATGGAACGTACCTCAAAATAATAAGAGCTATTTATGACAAACCCACAGCTAATATCATACTGAATGGGCAAAAACTGGAAAAATTCCCTTTGAAAACTGGCACAAGACAGGGATGCCCTCTCTCACCACTCCTATTCATCATAGTATTGGAAGTTCTGGCTAGGGCAATCAGGCAAGAGAAAGAAATCAAGAGTATTCAGTTAGGAAAAGAAGAAATCAAATTGTCCCTGTTTGCAGATGACATGATTGTATATTTAGAAAACCCCATTGTCTCAGCCCAAAATCTCCTTAAGCTGATAAGCAACTTCAGCAAAGTCTCAGGATACAAAATTAATGTGCAAGAATCACAAGCATTCTTATACACCAGTAACAGACAAACAGAGAGCCAAATCAGGAATGAACTTCCATTCACAATTGCTTCAAAGAGAATAAAATACCTAGGAATCCAACTTACAAGGGATGTAAAGGACCTCTTCAAGGAGAACTACAAACCACTGCTCAGTGAAAT
>NW_022303248.1:1179-2063 GCF_002776525.5 Piliocolobus tephrosceles | reverse complement strand
AGTATCCCATTGCAGATTTCCAGAAAACTGTGTTAGCAAACTGATCACGGTAGAGAAACATGTTTCACTGTGAGTTGCATTCACACATCGCAATGCAGTTTCTCAGAAGGCTTCTTTCCAGTTTTGATCTGAGGAGATTTCCTTTTTCACCATAGCACTCAATGAGCTCCCAAAAATCACTTTGCAGAATCCACGGCAATAGTGTTAGCAAACTGTTTAAAGAAGGGAACGGTGGCACACTGTGTGATGAAGTCACATATCAGAAAGCAATCTCTCAGAAAGCTTCTCTCTAGTTATTATCTGTGGATATATCCTTTTTCACAATGGGCCCCAATGGGCTCCCAAATATCACTTTGCAGATTACAAAACAACAGTGTTAGCAAGCTGCTCCAAGATGGCAAGAGTGGAACTCTGTTTGATGAAGTCACACATCAGAAAGCAATCTCTCAGAAAGCTTCTATCTATTTCTTTTCTGAAGATAAATAGTTTTTCACCATGGGCCCCAATGGGCTCACAAATATCACTTTGCAGGTTCTATAAAAAGAGTGTTAGCAACCTGCTTCCTGAGCACTATGTTGTAACCCTGTGACATGGATTCACAGATCACAAAGAAGTTTCTCAGAAAGCTTCTTTCAGGTTTCAAAGTAATGTTATCTCCTGACATCGTGATCCGCCCGTCTCGGCCTCCCAAAGTGCTGGGATTACAGGCTTGAGCCACCGTGCCCGGCCAACCCCGTCTCTACTAAAATACAAAAAACTAGCCGGGCGAGATGGCGGGCGCCTGCAGTCCCAGCTACTCGGGAGGCTGAGGCAGGAGAATGGCGTGAACCCGGGAGACGGAGCTTGCAGTGAGCTGAGATCCGGCCACTGCACTCCAGCCTGGG
>NW_022303248.1:0-1079 GCF_002776525.5 Piliocolobus tephrosceles | reverse complement strand
ACTAAACATCAGTGTAACTCTGTGAGATGAATTCACACATCACCAAGAGTTTCTAAGAAAGCTTCTTTCTAGTTTTCATCTGAGGATCTTTCCTTAGTCAGCGTGAGCTTCCTTGCACTAAGGAGTATCCCATTGCAGATTTCCAGAAAACTGTGTTAGGAGACTGATCACTGTAGAGGTACGTGTAACTCTGTGAGTTGCATTCACGCATTGCAATGTAGTTTATCAGAAGGCTTCTTTCCAGTTTTGATACGAGGAGACTACCTTTTTCACCATAGCCCTCAATAAGCTCCCAAATATCACTTTGCAGAATCCACGGCAATAGTGTTAGCAAACTGTTTCAATAAGGGAACGGTGGAACTCTGTGTGATGAAGTCACACATCAGAAAGCAATCTCTCAGAAAGCTTCTCTCTAGTTATTATCTGTGGATATATCCTTTTTCACAATGGGCCCCAATGGGCTCCCAAATATCACTTTTCAGATTCCAAAACAACAGTGTTAGCAAACTGCTCCAAGATGGCAAGATTGGAACTCTGTGTGATGAAGTCACACATCAGAAAGCAATCTCTCTGAAACCTTCTCTCTAGTTATTTTCTGAAGATAAGTCCATCTTCATCATGGGCCCCAATGGGCTCACAAATATCACTTTGCAGTTTCCACAAAAAGAGTGTTAGCAAACTGCTTCCTGAGCACTAAGATGTAACTCTGTGCGATGAATTCACAAATGACAAAGAAGATTCTCAGAAATCTTCTTTCACGTTTTAAACTGATGATATTTCCTTTACCAGCGTAGGCCTCAATGCGATGCAAACTAGCCCTTCTCAGCTTACTCAAAGACAGTGTTAATGCACTGCTTCAATAAACGTAACTGTAACTCTGTGAGATGAATTCACCCATCACCAAGGAGTTTCTATGAAAGCTTCTTTCTAGTTGTCATCTGAGGATCTTTCTTTGGCCGCGTAAGATTCCTTGCGCTAAGAATTATCCCATTGCAGATTTCCAGAAAACTGTGTTAGCAAACTGATCACTGTAGAGAAACGTGTAACTCTGTGAGTTGCATTCACACATCGCAATGTAG
>NW_022303247.1:0-1908 GCF_002776525.5 Piliocolobus tephrosceles | reverse complement strand
TAACACTGTGAGATGAATTCACACATCAACAAGCAGTTTCTAAGGAACCTTCTTTCTTGTTTTCATATGAGGATGTTTCTGTTGTCACCATAAGTTGCATTGCGATAAGCAATATCCCATTGCAGATTTCCAGAAAACTGTATTAGCAAAGTCATGACTGAAGAGAAACGTGTACCTCTGTGACTTGCATTCACACATGGCAATGCAGTTTCTCAGAAGTCTACTTTCCAGTTTCTGCCTGAGCTTATTTTCTTTTTCACCATAGCCCTCAATGAGCTCCCAAATATCACATTGCAGAATCCACGACAACAGTGTTAGCAAACTGTTCCTAGAAGGGAAGGGTGGAACTCTGTGTCAGGATGTCACACATCAGAAAGCAATCTCTCACAAAGCTATTCTCTAGTAGTTCTCTGTGGATACTTCCTTTTTCACAATCGTCCTATAGGGCTCCCAAATATCACTTTCCAGATTCCACATAAAGAGTGTTAGCAAACTGCGCCTGAGGAATAAGCTGTAACTCTATGAGATGAATTCCCTGATCAGAAAGAAATTTGTCAGAAAGCTTTTCTCTCCTTTTCAACAGATGATATTTTCTTTATCAGCGTAGGCCTCAATGCTATCCAAAGTAGCCCTTCTGAGGTTCTTCAAAGACAGTGTTAATGGCCTGCTCTTTGAAATATACGTGTAACTCTGTGAGATGAATTCACACATCAACAAGCAGTTTCTAAGGAAGCTTCTTTCTTGTTTTCATATGAGGCTGTTTCTTTTGTCACCATAAGCTGCATTGCGCTAAGCAATATCCCATTGCAGATTTCCAGAAAACTGTGTTAGCAAAGTCATGACAGAAGAGAAAGGTGTAGCTCTGTGAGTTGCATTCACACATGGCAATGCAGTTTCTCAGAAGGCAACTTTAGTTTCTTCCTGAGCTTATGTACTTTTTCACCGTAGCCCTCAATGAGCTACCCAATATCACATTGCAGAATCCACGACAACAGTGTTAGCAAACTGTTCCAAGAAGGGAAGGGTGGAACTCTGTGTGATGAAGTCACACATCTGAAAGCAATCTCTCACAAAGCTATTCTCTAGTTGTTCTCTGAGGATACTTCCTTTTTCACAATGGGCCCTAGAGGGCTCCCATATATTACATTCCAGATTCCACGAAAAGAGTGTTAGCAATCTGCTTCCTGAGGAAGAAGCTGTAACTCTTTGAGATGAATACACCGATCAGAAAGAAATTTGTCAGAAAGTTTTTCTCTCCTTTGCAACTGTCGATATTTCCTTTATCAGCGTAGGCCTCAATGCTATCCAATGTAGCCCTTCTGAGGTTCTTCAAAGACAGTGTTAATGGCCTGCTCTATGAAATATACGTGTAACTCTGTGAGATGAATTCACACATCAACAAGAAGTTTCTAAGGAAGCTTCTTTCTTGTTTTCATATGAGGATGATTCTGTTGTCACCATAAGCTGCATTGCGCTAAGTAATATCCCATTGAAGATTTCCAGAAAACTGTGTTAGCAAAGGCATGACTGAAGAGAAACGTGTATCTCTGTGAGTTGCATTCACACATGGCAATGCAGTCTCTCAGAAGGCTACTTTCAAGTTTCTGCCTGAGCTTATTTCCTTTTTCACCATAGACCTCAATGAGCTCCCAAATATCACATTGCAGAATCCACGACAACAGTGTTAGCAAACTGTTCCAAGAAGGGAAGGGTGGAACTCTGTGTGATGAAGTCACACATCAGACAGCAATCTCTCACAAAGCTATTCTCTAGTTGTTCTCTGAGGATACTGCCTTTTTCACAAGGGGCCTTGAGGGCTCCCAAATATCACTTTCCAGATTCCACGAAAAGAATGTTAGCAAACTGCTTCCTGAGCAATGAGCTGTAACTCTGTGAGATGAATTCACA
>NW_022303246.1:0-2594 GCF_002776525.5 Piliocolobus tephrosceles | reverse complement strand
CAGTGCCCAGAAGGTGTCTTCATCTGGCAGATACAGGAGGAGGATGGCAGTTAGGCAACTCATGTCCCTGTGGTAGCCCACCTCCTGCAAGAGCGAGAGTCACCATGGAAGGATGTCACTGGAGAGGGCTGAAGCCATGTGGGAGGCTTATGTCACTGGAGAAGACAGAGATCTCCCGGGAGACTGCCTTCAGACCCTAGGGGATTTAGGGTGCAGACACCACTCCTCTCCAACCCTGGGCATGAGGACTAAGCAAGTCACGCATAACTCATTTGACAAGGGGCATGGAGGGACTTCTGCAGTGAGTGTCCAAACCCATATGGCCCAGAGGGGCACAGACAAGGATCATTCATGCCCACTCTCCTGAGCCAGGCTGGGAAGGCCACTGTGTCAGGCCTGGGGCAGCATCTGTGAACTGCACCTGCCACGAAGGCAGGTGGTGGGCCCCTGATCACCACACAATGGGTCCTGTGATGGCCCAGGGGCTACCTGCCAGGCACAGGAGGGTGGCTGGGTCCAGACCCATGTGGGCAGCCCATGTAGTCAGCTCAGTGGCTCTCCCTGCCTGGAATGGTCTGGGAAGTGGGGGCTGAGCAGGAGCAGCCACCTGGGAGACCCCCTCCCTGTCTACTGTGCTCCTACAGGGTTAAGGCAAAGGGGAAATTGGATCCTTGCCAGGTTTCCAATAAAAAGGCTTCCTCAGGATGCAAACTCATTTCATGACAAGGCCCTGGCCCTGTCAGTCACCTCAGCAACTTGTCAGACATGTCTCCTGCAAGGACTATCCTGTGTGCAATGCTGCCAAGCTCCTGGTTTGGCTCAACACCAGGAGGGGAAGATCATTTCTTCTCCTGAGACATGGTAGTTGAGTCCAGGTGACATCAACAGTCTGGGCCCTGACCCCTTTCCGTCTCAGTGTGACCCCTTGAGACACTAGCTTCCCTTCCTTGCTTGGGTGTCCACGCCAACAGTTCTACCTACCACGTTATTACAGCCAGATCTGGATAAACTTCCTCTCTCTGAAATAAATACAATGACCACTCTTCTTTGAGCATTATTTATCTTAAATTATTGTTTTAATTAGAAATGTTTCTAACTTATATTAGCCAAATTTCCTTACAATGTAACCAAATTTCTTTTAAGTGAAAGTTAAGTATTTAGCTTCTGTTATAAAGAATTCTATGAATACAAAATGTTTATTTTTTCCAACTTTAGAAGAAATTGAAAATGTCTACATGCTACTAATCTAAAATCACAGGCTCTGGGTTTATATGGTGTTAACCATTCTTCCAAATTTTAAGGAATAGGTATTTAAATGCCATGCACTTTGTTTTAAAATGTACAAAATGTTTTAAGCTTTTGAGCTCAAAATTTACAGTAGCATAGCTACTCTGTAATGAATAAACCACAGAATCAAAACAAAGGATTCTACAGACCAGTCTAACCAGCAATACAATTATAAACTTGTGGTTCATTATGGAAAACAGTATGGCGATTCCTCAAGGATCTAGAACTAGATGTACCATATGACCCAGCCATCCCACTACTGGGTATATACCCAAAGGATTATAAATTATGCTACTACAAAGACACATGCACACGTATGTTTATTGCGGCACTATTCACAATAGCAAAGACTTGGAATCAACCCAAATGTCCATCAGTGACAGACTGGATTAAGAAAATGTGGCACATATACACCATGGAATACTATGCAGCCATAAAAAAGGATGAGTTTGCGTCCTTTGTAGAGACATGGATGCAGCTGGAAACCATCATTCTTAGCAAATTATCACAAGAAGAGAAAACCAAACACCGCATGTTCTCACTCATAGGTGGGAACTGAACAATGAGCTCACTTGGACTCGGGAAGGGGAACATCACACACTGGGGCCTATCATGGGGAGGTGGGAGGGGGGAGGGATTGCATTGGGGAGTTATACCTGATATAAATGATGAATTGATGGGTGCTGACGAGTTGATGGGTGCAGCACACCAACATGGCACATGTATACATATGTAACCTGCACGTTATGCACATGTACCCTAGAACTTAAAGTATAATTAAAAAAAAAAAAAAAAAAACTTCTATTCAAATATCAAAAACCAATTTCAATGACAAATACATGATATGAAAACCCCAAAAGGTCAAGTAGAATATATTATACTTGAATGAAATTATGAGTTGACAGTAGGAAATCTATGTTTAATCAAACAAATTAAATAATGTTTGTGAGGAAATTATACTGCTAATGTTTTATTATTTGGCAAGCTGTTCAGTGGAACACAAAGGTATTCTTAATGAAGTTGAAAATATATTTTAAAATGTTATTGAAGTGGATTAAAAAATAATGAGGACATGAATAACTTTAAAAAGTATTCAGGGATAAAGAGAGAAAAATTAATTTAGATTTTATACGTATATGAAATATATTTTAAAAATTGTGTTTTTTGGTTGCTCGAATAAAAGGAGCAGTTATTTAAATTTCATGCCTTTCATTTTAAAGTTTAGGAAGTGCTTACAGCTTTCCACACTGACATTTATACTAACACAGCTAAACTAATCAAGTGATAACAAATCAAAACAAGCAGAA
>NW_022303245.1:1179-2063 GCF_002776525.5 Piliocolobus tephrosceles | reverse complement strand
AGTATCCCATTGCAGATTTCCAGAAAACTGTGTTAGCAAACTGATCACGGTAGAGAAACATGTTTCACTGTGAGTTGCATTCACACATCGCAATGCAGTTTCTCAGAAGGCTTCTTTCCAGTTTTGATCTGAGGAGATTTCCTTTTTCACCATAGCACTCAATGAGCTCCCAAAAATCACTTTGCAGAATCCACGGCAATAGTGTTAGCAAACTGTTTAAAGAAGGGAACGGTGGCACACTGTGTGATGAAGTCACATATCAGAAAGCAATCTCTCAGAAAGCTTCTCTCTAGTTATTATCTGTGGATATATCCTTTTTCACAATGGGCCCCAATGGGCTCCCAAATATCACTTTGCAGATTACAAAACAACAGTGTTAGCAAGCTGCTCCAAGATGGCAAGAGTGGAACTCTGTTTGATGAAGTCACACATCAGAAAGCAATCTCTCAGAAAGCTTCTATCTATTTCTTTTCTGAAGATAAATAGTTTTTCACCATGGGCCCCAATGGGCTCACAAATATCACTTTGCAGGTTCTATAAAAAGAGTGTTAGCAACCTGCTTCCTGAGCACTATGTTGTAACCCTGTGACATGGATTCACAGATCACAAAGAAGTTTCTCAGAAAGCTTCTTTCAGGTTTCAAAGTAATGTTATCTCCTGACATCGTGATCCGCCCGTCTCGGCCTCCCAAAGTGCTGGGATTACAGGCTTGAGCCACCGTGCCCGGCCAACCCCGTCTCTACTAAAATACAAAAAACTAGCCGGGCGAGATGGCGGGCGCCTGCAGTCCCAGCTACTCGGGAGGCTGAGGCAGGAGAATGGCGTGAACCCGGGAGACGGAGCTTGCAGTGAGCTGAGATCCGGCCACTGCACTCCAGCCTGGG
>NW_022303245.1:0-1079 GCF_002776525.5 Piliocolobus tephrosceles | reverse complement strand
ACTAAACATCAGTGTAACTCTGTGAGATGAATTCACACATCACCAAGAGTTTCTAAGAAAGCTTCTTTCTAGTTTTCATCTGAGGATCTTTCCTTAGTCAGCGTGAGCTTCCTTGCACTAAGGAGTATCCCATTGCAGATTTCCAGAAAACTGTGTTAGGAGACTGATCACTGTAGAGGTACGTGTAACTCTGTGAGTTGCATTCACGCATTGCAATGTAGTTTATCAGAAGGCTTCTTTCCAGTTTTGATACGAGGAGACTACCTTTTTCACCATAGCCCTCAATAAGCTCCCAAATATCACTTTGCAGAATCCACGGCAATAGTGTTAGCAAACTGTTTCAATAAGGGAACGGTGGAACTGTGTGTGATGAAGTCACACATCAGAAAGCAATCTCTCAGAAAGCTTCTCTCTAGTTATTATCTGTGGATATATCCTTTTTCACAATGGGCCCCAATGGGCTCCCAAATATCACTTTTCAGATTCCAAAACAACAGTGTTAGCAAACTGCTCCAAGATGGCAAGATTGGAACTCTGTGTGATGAAGTCACACATCAGAAAGCAATCTCTCTGAAACCTTCTCTCTAGTTATTTTCTGAAGATAAGTCCATCTTCATCATGGGCCCCAATGGGCTCACAAATATCACTTTGCAGTTTCCACAAAAAGAGTGTTAGCAAACTGCTTCCTGAGCACTAAGATGTAACTCTGTGCGATGAATTCACAAATGACAAAGAAGATTCTCAGAAATCTTCTTTCACGTTTTAAACTGATGATATTTCCTTTACCAGCGTAGGCCTCAATGCGATGCAAACTAGCCCTTCTCAGCTTACTCAAAGACAGTGTTAATGCACTGCTTCAATAAACGTAACTGTAACTCTGTGAGATGAATTCACCCATCACCAAGGAGTTTCTATGAAAGCTTCTTTCTAGTTGTCATCTGAGGATCTTTCTTTGGCCGCGTAAGATTCCTTGCGCTAAGAATTATCCCATTGCAGATTTCCAGAAAACTGTGTTAGCAAACTGATCACTGTAGAGAAACGTGTAACTCTGTGAGTTGCATTCACACATCGCAATGTAG
>NW_022303244.1:0-1360 GCF_002776525.5 Piliocolobus tephrosceles | reverse complement strand
ACAGTCACTGGCCCCCAAAGGGTGATTTCTGACCCACTGCCCACCCTCCGCTTCATTGTTGGTTTTCTCGCCCTCTTTTGTTGGTGCGCAAATCTTAACTGTATAATTGGCTCTACACCCTCATCACAATAAAGGCCATTGTCATCTCCCCAGAAAGTTCCTGGGTACCCATTCCCAACCAGTCTGCCCCTGCTCCAGGCAACTGCTGATCTGATTTCTGTCACAGTGGATTGGTTTTGCCTATTCCAGAACTCCGTGTGAGGGAGCTCGCAGAGGATTGCATCTCTGATGCTGCGATTTCCCAGTGTTGCTGAGTAGTATCCATTGTATGAATGCACAGTTTGCTGGGTCACGTGTTAATTCAAGTGTTTGACATGTTTCCAGTTTGGGGCCGCTATGAACTAAGGCTGCTGTGACCATTCATGTGCAGGTCTTTGTGTAGACTTGCGCTTTCATTTCTCTTGGGTACTACCTAGAGTGGAACCGCCAGGTCACATGCTAGGTGTGTGTTTCACTTGATCAGAGGCTTGCAGACTGTCGGGGAGCACCCGCACCACCTCACAGTTCAACCTTAGCTGTTTTCATTTTCTTGCCTTACTGCACTTTTCTTGTTCCTGATTGCTTAAAGGAATTACTAATATTTCAACATTTCCCATAAGTGTGATGCTTGTAGTATTTGTAAGGATGATGGTTTTGGGCATTTTTATTGTTTTTTTGTTTGTTTGTTTGTTTGTTTTTTGACACGAAGTCTAGCTTTGTTGCCCAGGCTACAGTGGTGCGATGTTGGCTCACTCCAACCTCTGCGTCCTGGGTTCAAGCGATTCTCCTGCCTCGGCCTCCTGAATAGCTGGGATTACAGACGTACATCACCACGCCCAGCTAAGTTTTGTAATTTTAGTAGAAATGGGGTTCCACCACGTTGGTCAGGCTGATCTCAAACTCCTGACCTCAAGCAATGCCCTGCCTTGGCCTCCCAAAGTGCTGCGATTACAGGCGTGAGCCACCGCACCCAGCCATAATGGTATTTTATAGATGCCCTTTATCAAG
Source organism: Piliocolobus tephrosceles (assembly GCF_002776525.5). NCBI lineage: Eukaryota > Metazoa > Chordata > Mammalia > Primates > Cercopithecidae > Piliocolobus > Piliocolobus tephrosceles. The sequence goes on along the minus strand of NW_022303244.1, from coordinate 313 downwards.
TTAATGAAGTTCCCTTGTATTCCTCCTCTGATAAGAGTTTTTATCGGCCGGGCGCGGTGGCTCAAGCCTGTAATCCCGGCACTTTGGGAGGCCGAGACGGGCGGATCACGAGGTCAGGAGATCGAGACCATCCTGGCTAACCTGGTGAAACCCCGTCTCTACTAAAAATTACAAAATACTAGCCGGGCGAGGTGGTGGGCGCCTGTAGTCCCAGCTACCTGGGAGGCTGAGGCAGGAGAATGGCGTGAACCCGGGAGGCGGAGCTTGCAGTGAGCTGAGATCTGGCCACAGCACTCCAGCCCGGGCGACAGAG
>NW_022303243.1:0-1242 GCF_002776525.5 Piliocolobus tephrosceles | reverse complement strand
CAAATAGATTCATGACAGGCACTAGGGAGAGGTTGGGGGGAGAAAACTACACTAGAAAACAAAACACATTCTCTCTGGATGATTGTGTCCACTCCCACAGCTTAAAATAACATCGATGTGCTGATAACTCCCAAACTTAGGTTACCAGCCCCGACCGGCTACAGACATCCACATTCACCACCCACTGAGCTTTCAGACATCCAGGTGGGGTTCAACTCAAACCCAACATTTCCACGTCGGAATTCCAGATCACTCCTCCCTGCAAAACTTTCTCTCCTATCTTCCCTATTTAGCAATCACCATGCACCAGGCTGCCTAGTCACCTTTGATTCCTTGGCAGGATACACCACGAATATTTGGGCTGAATCATTTTTCGTTGTGGGGTCATCCTGTACGTTGCAAGTTTAGCAGCATCCCTGGCCTCTATCCTCTAGATGTCCCAGTTGGGACAACCTGTACTGTCTCCGGATAGTGCTAAATGTTTCCTGGGTGTCAAATCACACTCGGATAAGAATCGAAGCCTTTTCCCTCGCTCTGTAATCCAATCCACTAGGAAGTCCTATGGGCCCTACCTCCAAAATACACCTCCAATCCCCATTTCACTCCATCTCCATTGATATCACCACGGTCCAAGCCACTCTCGGACCCTCCCAGATGCCTAACAGTCCTGGTGACCCCACTTCCATCTGCATAGCATGCCTCTCACAGGAGCCAGCAGGATCTTTTCGAAACACAAATCATATTCTCTGACTTAAAACCCTCCAATGATTCTCCATTTTATTTTTTATTTTTTTCTTTTTGAGAGGGAGTCTTGCTCTGTCGCTCAGGCTAGAGTGCAATGGTGCAATCTCAGCTCACTGCAACCTCCACCTCCTGGGTTCAAACGATTCTCCTGCTGCAGCCTCCCGAGTTAACTGGGATTACAGGTGCGTGCCACCATGCCTGGCTAATTTTTGTATTTTTAGTAGAGATGGAGTTTCGCCATGTTGGCCAGGCTAGTCTTGAACTCCTGACCTCAGGTGATCCACCCGCCTTGACCTCCCAAAGTGTTGGGATTATAGGTGTGAGCCACCACATCCAGACAGTTATCCATTTTATTTAAAATGAAGTCTAAAATTTCTTAGCAAGGCCTGTATTTCTCATCTCCAATGTGCCCTCCCCCACTTACTCCTGACCCTCTACCCCACTTGACTATTTTTTTTTTCTTCTTTTTTGAGACAGAGTCTCACTCTGTTGCCCAGG
>NW_022303241.1:0-5619 GCF_002776525.5 Piliocolobus tephrosceles | reverse complement strand
ATTCCATTCCATTCCATTCCATTCCATTCCATTCCATTCCATTCCATATTCCACTTCATGCCATATTCCCTTCCATTCTACATTCCATTCTTTTCCATATTCCTTTGCAGAAAATATTCCATTCCATTCGATATTACATTTCATTGCGTTCCATTCCATTCCATTCCATATTCCAATCCAATCCTTTCAGTTCCTTTCCATTCCATATTCCATTCCATTCTATATTCCATTCCATTTCTTTCCCTTCCCTTCCATTCTGTTCCATTTCATGTTCCATTCTATTCCGTTCCATTTGGTTCAATTCCATTCCATTTATTCCATATTCCATTCCATTCTATTTTCCAATCCATTCCATATTCCATTCCATTCCATTCCATTCCATTCTATCCCATTCCATTCCATTCACTATTTCTTTCGATTTTCCATTCCATTTCATTCCATCTTCCATTCAATTCCATTCCATACTCCATTCCATTCCCTTGCCTACTCCATTCCATTCCATTCCATTTCATTCTATTACAATTTCCGTTCCTTTCCATATTCCATTCCATTCCATTATTCATTCCATTCCATATTCCTTTCTATTCCATATTTCGTTCCATTCCACATTCCTTTCCATGCAATATTTCACTCCATTCAGTATTCCATTACATTCCCTTCCATTTCATTCCATTCCATATTCCGTTCCATTCCCTTCCGTTTCATTCTTTTCCATATTCCATTCCATTCCCTTTCCTTCCTTTCCATTCCGTTCCATTCCTTTCCATTTATTATTCTGTTCCATTCTGTACCGTTCCGTTCAATTCCGTTCCATTCCATATGCCATTCCATGACATATTCCGTTCCTTTCCATTCTATTCCATTCCATGTTCCATTCTATATTGTATTCCATTCCTTGTCATTTAAAATTCCATTTCTTTCCATTCCATTGCATATCCCGCTGCATTCCATATTCCATTCCATTCCATTGCATTCTCTTCCATTCCATTCCATTCCAATTCATATTCCATTCCATATGGAATATTCCATTCCATTCCATTTAATTTCATTCCATATTCCATTTCACTCCATTCCATATTCCGTTCCTATCCAATCGAGTCCCTTCCATTCTATCGCATTCCATATACCATTTCTTTCCATTGCATTCTATTTAATATTCCATTCAATTCCATATTCCACTCCATTCCATATTCCAATTTATTTCATATTGCTTTCCATACCATTCCATATTCCATTCCATTCCATATTCCATTCCATTCCATTCCATTTTCCATTCCATTCCATATTCCATTCCATTCCATTCAATTACAATCCATTTTGTTCCCTTCCCTTCTGTTCCATATTCCATTCCATTCTATTCCTTTCCATCTTCCATTAAAATTGCATTCCATTCCATTCCATGTTCCTCTCCATTCCATATTTCATTTCATTCCATTCCATTCCATATTACATTCCTTTCCATATTCCATTCCATTCCATTCCATTCTATTCCATTCCACATTCTATTCCATTCCATTAAATATTCCATTCCATTCCATATTCAAATCCATTCCATATTCCATTCCATTCCATTCCATTCCATATTCCATTTCATTCCATATTACATTGCATTCTATTCTATTCCGTATTCCATTGCATTCCATATTCCATTGCATTCCATTTCATTCCATTCCATTCCGTTCCCTTCTATTCCGTTCCATATAGCACTGCATTCCCTATTCCATTCCATTCCACTCCGTGTTCCACTACTTTTCATATTCCATTACATTCTATTCCATATTCCATTTCATTGCATATTCCATATTTCATTCCTTTCCATATTCTTTCCATTCCATTCTGTTCCATTCCTTTCTATTTTACATTCCGTACCATTCCTTTTTTTCATTCCATTCCATTCCATATTACATTCCATTCCTTTCCATATTCCATTTCAACCCATTCCATTCCATTCCACTCCATTCTGTTCCATTCCATGTTCTATTTCATTCCATTCCTTTGCGTTTGATATTCCATTCCATTCCATATTCCATTCCATTTCGTTCCATAATCCATTCCATTCCATAGTCCATTCCATTCCTTTCCATTCCATATTCCATTCCATTCCATATTCCTTTCCATTTCATATTTCATTGCAATCCATTCCATATTGCATTCCATTCCATTCCATATTACTTTCAATTTCATTCCATATTCTTTTCCAGTGCATATTCCATTCCTCTCCATATTCCATTCCATTCCATTCAATATTCCATTCTATTCCATTCCATATTCCATTCCATTCCTTTCTATTCCATTCCATTATATATTCCATTCCTTTCCATTCCATATTCCATTCCATTACTTTCCATACCATATGCCATTCCATTCCATATTGCATTCCATTCCATATTCCATTCCATTCCATTCCATATTCCATTCCATTGCATTCCATTCCATATTCCATTCCATTCCATTTTCCAATCCATTACATATTTCATTCCATTTCACATTCCTTTCCATTGCCTTGCTTTCCAGTCCTTTCCATTCCATTCCATTCCATTTCATTCCATTCCGTTAAATATCCCACTAAATTCCATATTGCGTTCAATTCCTTTCCATTCCATTCCATTTCTTATTCCATTCCATTCCCATCCATTTTCCATTCCATTCCACATTTCATTCCATTACATATTCCATTCCATTCCTTTCCATTACGTTCCATTCCTTTCAATTCTGTTCCATTCCATTCCATTCTATATTCCACTCCATTCCATATTCCGTTTCATTCCATTCCATTCCATTTCACTCCATTCCGTTCCATATTCCACTACATTCAATGTTGCGTTCGATTCCTTTTCATTCCATTCCATTTCATATTCCATCTATTCCCATCCATTTTCCATTCCATTCCATATTTCATTCCATTACATATTCCATTCCATTCCTTTCCATTCCATTCCGTTCTATATTCCACTCCATTCCATATTACGTTTCATTACCTTCCATTCCATTCCATTTCATATTCCATGCCATTCCTTTCTGTATTCCATTCCATTTCATTTTCCATTCCATTCCATTTTCCAATACATTCCATATTCATTTGCATTCCATATTCCATTCTATTTCTTATTCCTTTCCCTTCCATTCCATTCCATTCCATTCCATTTCATATTGTGTTCCGTTCCTTTCCTTTCCATTCCATTCCATATTCCATTCAATTCCATTCCAATCCATATTCCATTCATTTCCATTGCATATTGCATATTTCATTCCTTTCCGTATTCCATTCTATTGCATTCCATATTCCTTTCCATTCCATTACATGTTCCATTCTATTTCATTTCATATTCCATTTCATTCCATATTTCATTCCTTTCCCTATTCCATTCCATTCCATTACATATTCCATTCTATTCCATTCCATATTCCATTCCATTCCTTTCCATTCCATTCCATTCAATCTTCCATTCCATTCCATTGCATATTCCATTCCATTCCTTTCCTTTCCGTATTCCTTTCCATTGCATATTCCATTCTATTCCATATTCCGTTCCGTTCTGTATTCCTTTCCAATGAATTTTCCATTCCATTCCATATTTCATTCCATTCCATATTCCCTTCCATTCCATTCCTTTCCATTCCGTTCCTTTCCATTCCATTCCTTTCCATTCTATTCCATTCCATATTCCACTCCATTCCATATTCCGTTGCATTCCATTGCATTTCATACTCCATTCCATTCCATTCCATTTTCCATTCCTTTCCATTTTTCATTCCATTCCATATTCCATTCCATTCCATTCATTTCCATTCCGTTCCATTTCATTCCATTCTGTTCACATCCATTCCGTTCCATATTCCACTCCATTCCATATTCAGATGCATTCCATTTCATTCCATATTCCATTCAATTAAATTCAACTTCATATTCCATTCAATAACATATTCCATTTCAATCCATATTCCATTCCATTTCATTTTCCTTTCCATTTCATTCCATATTCCGATATGTTCCTTAACTTTCCGTTCTGTTCCATTTCATTCCATATTCCATTCCATTCCATATTCCATTCCATTCCATATTCCATTGCATTCCATTCCATATTCCATTCCTTTCAATTTCATATTCCATTCCATTCCATATTCCATTCCATTCCGTTTGATATTCCATTCCATTTCATTCCATATTCCATTCCATTCCATATTCCATTCCATTCCATATTCCATTCCCTGCCATGTTCCATTCCATTCCCTTCCATATTCCTATCCATTCCATTCCATAATCCATTCCATTATATTGTCCATTCCTTTCCATTCCCTTCCGTATTCCATTTATTTCCGTATATTATTCCATTCCATATTCCACTGGATTCTATTCCGTATTCCATTCCATTCCATTTTCCATTCCTTTCCATATTCCGTTCCCTTCCATATTCCATTTCATTCTGTTCCTTTCCATTTCCTCCCATTTCATTCCATTCTATTCTGTTACGTTCCATTCCATATTACACTCCAATCCTTAATCCATTCCATTCCATTCCATTTCCTTTTACATTCTATTCCATTCCATTCCATATTTCATTCCAATCCAAATTCCATTCCATTCCATAGTCCATTCCATTCCATTCAATTCTATTCCATTACATACCACACCGTATTCCATTCCATTCCATTTCATTCCATTCCATATTCCATTTCATTCCATTCCATATTCCGTTCTTATCCAATCGAGTTCATTGCATTCTATTGCATTCCATATTCCATTTCTTTCCATTCCAATCCATTGCCTTCCATTTAATATTCCATTCCATTCCATATTCCATTTCATTCCATATTCCTTTTCATTCCATTCCGTATTGCATTCCATTCCATATTCCACTCCATTCCATTCCATATTCCATTCCATTCCATTCCATATTCCACTCCATTTTATTCCATATTCCATTCCATGTTCCATTCTCTTCCTTATACCCTTCCTTTCCACATTCTATTCCATTCCTTTCTATATTCCATTACATTCCATTTCATATTCCATTTCATTCCATATTCCATTCTATTCCATTCCATATTCCATTCCATTCCATTCCATATTCCAGTCCATTTTATTCCATATTCCATTCCATGATCCATTCTCTTTCTTATACCCTTCCTTTCCACATTCTATTCCATTCCTTTCCATATTCCATTCCATTTCATTCCATATTCCATTTCACTCCATATTCCATTCCATTCTATTCCATATTCCATTGCATTCCACATTGCATTCTTTTCCGTATTCCATTCCATTCCATAGTCCATCTCATTCCATTTTCCATTCCATTCCATTTTTGATTCCATTCCATATTCCATTCCATTACATTCCATTGCGTTCCCTTCCATTCCATCCATATTCCATTCCATTCCATTCTATTCCATTCCACCTTCTATTAAAATTTCTTTCCATTCCATTCCACCTTCCTCTCCAATCCATATTTCATTTCATTCCATTCCATTCCATTTCCATTCCATTCCATATTCCATTGTATTTCATTCTATTCCATTCCTCATTCTATTCCATTCCATTCCACATTCCATTCCATTCCATATACAATTTCATTCCATTCCATTCCATTCCGTATTCTATTGCATTCCATATTCCAT
>NW_022303235.1:0-3377 GCF_002776525.5 Piliocolobus tephrosceles | reverse complement strand
AGAAAGGTCGGGTTACCCACAAAGGGAAGCCCATCAGACTGACAGCAAATCTCTCGGCAGAAACTCTACAAGCCAGAAGAGAGTGGGGGCCAATATTCAACGTTCTTAAAGAAAAGAATTTTAAACCCAGAATTTCATATCCAGCCAAACTAAGTTTCATAAGTGAAGGAGAAATAAAATTCTTTACAGATAAGCAAATGCTTAGAGATTTTGTCACCACAAGGCCTGCCTTACAAGAGACCCTGAAGGAAGCCCTAAACATGGAAAGGAACAACCGGTACCAGCCATGGCAAAAACATGCCAAAATGTAAAGACCATCGAGGCTAGGAAGAAAATGCATCAACTAATGAGCAAAATAACCAGTTAATATCATAATGGCAGGATCGAGTTCACACATAACAATATTAACCTTAAATGTAAATGGACTAAATACTCCAATTAAAAGACACAGACTGGAAAACGGGATAAAGAGTCAAGACCCATCAGTCTGCTGTCTTCAGGAGACCCATCTCACATGCAGAGACATACATAGGCTCAAAATAAAAGGATGGAGGAAGATCTACCAAGCAAATGGAGAACAAAAAAAAGCAGGGGTTGCAATCCTAGTCTCTGATAAAACAGACTTTAAACCATCAAAGATCAAAAGAGACAAAGAAGGCCATTACATAATGGTAAAGGGATCAATTCAACAGGAAGAGCTAACTATCCTAAATGTATATGCACCCAATACAGGAGCACCCAGATTCATAAAGCAAGTCCTTAGAGTCTTACAAAGAGACTTAGACTCCCATACAATAATAATGGGAGACTTCAACACGCCACTGTCAACATTAGACAGATCAACGAGACAGAAAGTTAACAAGGATATCCAGGAATTGAACTCATCTCTGCACCAAGCGGACCTAATAGACATCTATAGAACTCTCCACCCCAAGTCAACAGAATATACATTCTTCTCAGCACCACATCACACTTATTCCAAAATTGACCACATAATTGGAAGTAAGGCACTCCTCAGCAAATGTAAAAGAACAGAAATTATAACAAACTGTCTCTCTGACCACAGTGCAATCCAACTAGAACTCAGGACTAAGAAACTCAATCAAAACTGCTCAACTACATGGAAACTGAACAACCTGCTCCTGAATGACTACTGGGTACATAACAAAATGAAAGCAGAAATAAAGATGTTCTTTGAAACCAATGAGAACAAAGATACAACATACCAGAATCTCTGGGACACATTTAAAGCAGTGTTTAGAGGGAAATTTATAGCACTAAGTGCCCACAAGAGAAAACAGGAAAGATCTAAAATTGACACTCTAACATCACAATTAAAAGAACTAGAGAGGCAAGAGCAAACACATTCAAAAGCTAGCAGAAGGCAAGAAATAACTAAGATCAGAGCAGAACTGAAGGAGATAGAGACACAAAAAACCCTCCAAAAAATCAATGAATCCAGGAGTTGGTTTTTTGAAAAGATCAACAAAATTGACAGACCGCTAGCAAGACTAATAAAGAAGAAAATAGAGAGGAATCAAATAGACGCAATTAAAAATGATGAAGGAGATATCACCACCGACACCACAGAAATACAAACTACGATCAGAGAATGCTATAAACACCTCTACGCAAATCAACTAGAAAATCTAGAAGAAATGGATAATTTCCTAGACACTTACACTCTCCCAAGACTAAACAAGGAAGAATTTGAATCTCTGAATAGACCAATAGCAGGCTCTGAAATTGAGGCAACAATTAATAGCCTACCCACAAAAAAAGCCCAGGACCAGATGGATTCACAGCTGAATTCTACCAGAGGTACAAGGAGGAGCTGGTACCATTCCTTCTGAAACTATTCCAATCAATAGAAAAAGAGGGAATCCTCCCTAACTCATTTTATGAGGCCAACATCATCCTGATATCAAAGCCTGGCAGAGACACAACAAAAAAAGAGAATTTTAGACCAATCTCCCTGATGAACATCGATGCAAAAATCCTCAATAAAATACTGGCAAACCGGATTCAGCAGCACATCAAAAAGCTTATCCACCATGATCAAGTGGGCTTCATCCCTGGGATGCAAGGCTGGTTCCACATTCGCAAATCAATAAACGTAATCCGGCATATAAACAGAAAGAAAGACAAGAACCACATAATTATCTCAATAGATGCAGAAAAGGCTTTTGACAAAATTCAACAGCCCTTCATGCTAAAAACGCTCAATAAATACGGTATTGATGGAACGTACCTTAAAATAATAAGGGCTATTTATGACAAATCCACAGCTAATATCATACTGAATGGGCAAAAACTGGGAAAATTCCCTTTGAAAACTGGCACAGGACAGGGATGCCCTCTCTCACCACTCCTATTCAACATAGTGTTGGAAGTTCTGGCTAGGGCAATCAGGCAAGAGAAAGAAATCAAGGGTATTCAGTTAGGAAAAGAAGAAGTCAAATTGTCCCTGTTTGCAGATGGCATGATTGTATACTTAGAAAACCCCATCGTCTCAGCCCAAAACCTTCTTAAGCTGATAAGCAACTTCAGCAAAGTCTCAGGATACAAAATTAATGTGCAAAAATTACAAGCATTCTTATACACCAGTAACAGACAAGCAGAGAGCCAAAGCAGGAATGAACTTCCATTCACAATTGCTTCAAAGAGAATCAAATACCTAGGAATCCAACTTACAAGGGATGTAAAGGACCTCTTCAAGGAGAACTACAAACCACTGCTCAGTGAAATCAAAGAGGATACAAACAAATGGAAGAACATACCATGCTCATGGATAGGAAGAAACAATATCGTGAAAATGGCCATTCTGCCCAAGGTTATTTATAGATTCAATGCCATCCCCATCAAGCTACCAATGACTTTCTTCACAGAAGTGGAAAAAACTGTTTTAAAGTTCATAAGGAACCAAAAAAGAACCCACATTGCCAAGACGATCCTAAGTCAAAAGGACAAAGCTGGAGGCGTCACGCTACCTGACTTCAAACTATACTACAAGGCTACAGTAACCAAAACAGCATGGTACTGGTACCAAAACAGAGATAGAGACCAGTGGAACAGAACAGAGTCCTCAGAAATAATACCACACATCTACAGCCATCTGATTTTTGACAAACCTGAGAGAAACAAGAAATGGGGAAAGGATTCCCTATTTAATCAATGGTGCTGGGAAAATTGGTCAGCCATAAGTAGAAAGCTGAAACTGGATCCTTTCCTTACTCCTTATACGAGGATTTATTCAAGATGGATTAGAGATTTAAATGTTAGACCTATTACCATAAAAACCCTAGAAGAAAATCTAGGTAGTACCATTCAGGACATAGGCATGGGCAAGGACTTCATGTCTAAAACACCAAAAGCAA
>NW_022303234.1:0-6386 GCF_002776525.5 Piliocolobus tephrosceles | reverse complement strand
AAAAAAAAAAAAAAAAAAAAAAAAAAAAAAAAAAAAAAAAAAAAAAAACCCTGGAAGAAAACCTAGGCAATACCATTCAGGACATAGGCATGGGCAAGGACTTCATGTCTAAAATACAAAAAGCAATGGCAGCAAAAGCCAAAATTGACAAATGGGATCTAATTAAAGAGCTTCTGCACAGCAAAAGAAACTACCATCAGAGTGAACAGGCAACCTACAGAATGGGAGAAAATTTTCACAATCTACTCACCTGACAAAAGGCTAATATCCAAAACCTACAAAGAACTTAAACAAATGTACAAGAAAAAACAAACAACCCCATCAAAAATTGGGCAAGAATATGAACACACACTTCTCAAAAGAAGACATTTATGCATCCAACAGACACATTTAAAAATGCTCATCATCACTGGCCATCAGAGAAATGCAAATCAAAACCACAATGAGATACCATCTCACACCAGTTAGAATGGCAATCATTAAAAAGTCAGGAAACAACAGCTGCTGGAGAGGACATGGAGAAACAGGATCACTTTTACACTGTTGGTGGGACTGTCAACTAGTTCAACCATTGTGGAAAACAGTGTGGCGATTCCTCAAGGATCTAAAACTAGAAATACCATTTGACCCAGCCATCCTATTACTGGGTATATACGCAAAGCATTATAAATCATGCTGCTATAAAGACACATGAACACGTATGTTTATTGTGGCACTATTCACAATAGCAAAGACTTGGAACAAACTGAAATGTCCAGCAATGACAGACTGGATTAAGAAAATGTGGCACATATACACCATGGAATATTATGCAGTCATAATAAAGGATAAGTTCATGTCCTTTGTAGGGACATGGATGAAGCTGGAAACCATCATTCTCAGCAAACTGTCACAAGGACAAAAAGCCAAACACTGCATAGGTGCGTATTGAACAATGAGAACACTTGGACACAGGAAAGGGAACATCACACACTGGGGCCTGTTTTATGGTGGGGGGGGGAGGAATAGCATTAGGAAATATACCTAATGTAAATGATGAGTTAGTTGGTGCAGCACACCAACATGGCACATGTATACATATGTAACAACCTGCACATTGTGCACCTGTACCCTAGAAAGTATAATAAAAAATAAATAAGGAACATACGATATTTCAGATAAAGTCCCTAAGCAGAATCATATTACAGTCTTTGATTAAACAGAGATATGCTTTGAGACACATTCCGCTGCAAAATCAAAGAGAAAAATTGAAATTCAGCATCATTGTATACGTTTTGTTAAATATAGGTGAAAACTAATATGTAGACGTGTGTGAGCATTCATGTGTCTCCCATAAACTCCCTTATAGATTATATCCAAAGCAACTGTGACACCAAACTCTACTAAGCATGCAGATACTTAAAACAGGCAAAAACCAGTGTAGCCATCACTTTTGTAAGTTTAGCCACATTCAGGCTCATCTAAGTCACTCTGCATAGAAGAGTGACCTGAGGCAAATGTGATAGTTTTTTAATGGCAGGACTGAGCTCATGATTAGTCAGACTGAGACAACTAAGAAATTCTCCAAATGACGGGCTCAACACAGGGCTGTTGATCAATCAAGCTAAGCAGTCAATGCTGAAGGTGCTATAGGACTCACGTTTTGTTCATTCAAAGGGAGTTTCCAGGAATTCTTTTGAGCTAATCACTACATCTTGTATGCAACAAATTGCATCAATTGGGACCCAAATTCTAAAAATTTTAACCTATTTCATAAGACCTTTCCTTCTCCAAATAAAACCATTGTCTAATCTCTACCATTTTAGTTACAAAGCCTTGTGGTATTGATATAAGAATATAAGAAAGGTAGTCTGAAACCTGTTCTAGGCCAGGACTGACAACTTCATTCTGAAAAGAAATTGGCATTTCTGATAGAATGCTCAAGTAATTTACTGAAGAATTTTATCGGGAATAAGACTTGTTCTGAGAATAATGGAAAAAAGTTTATACTCACCCCTAGCTGGCTGTTAGTGAACTCTAGTGACTCATCAGGCTTTTGTTTTCCTCTTTATAATATTTACTACATTTCCTATAAAAATCTCCTAATCAGAATTAGTCTTTCAGGTAGTCTAGTAGAGGCCTTTCACTTTCCAAGTAATAGTGTAATAAAAAATTAATGCATGTGTATTAGTTTGTTTTCATGCTGTTATGATGAAATACCAGAGATTGGAAATTTAAATGAAAGAAGCTTAATTGACTCACAGTACAGCATGTCTGAGAAGGCCTCAGGAAACTTACCATCATGGCAGAAGGTGAAGGAGAGTAAGGCACCTTTTTCACAAGATGTCAAGAGAGAGAAGTGCAGAGTGAAGAGGAAAAAAATCCCTTATAAAACCATCAGATCTAATGAAATCTCACTCATTATCATCAGAACAGCATGGGGAACTGCCACCAGGATCTACTCACCTCCCAGGAAGTCCCTCCCCCAACATATGGGGATTACAATTCAAGATGAGATTTGGGTGGGGACACAGAACCAGACCATATCATTTCACCTGCAGCTCCTCTCACATCCCATCTTTCTCACATTTCAAAACACAATTATGCCTTCCCTACAGTTTCCCAAAGTCTTAACTCATTTGAGGATTAATCCAAAAGTCCAAGTCCATATTTTCACCTGAAACAAGGTAAGTCCCTTCTCCCTATAAGCCTGTAAAATCAAGTGCAAGTTAGTTACTTCCGAGATATAATGGGGCTGTAAGCATTAGATAAATGCACCCATTCCAAATGGGAGAAATTGGCCAAAACAAAGGTGCTACAAGCCCCATGCAAGTTCTTAATCCTATAGTGCAGTCATTAAACCGTAAAGTTCAAAAACGATCTCCTTTGACTCCATTTCTTGCAGTCAGGTCACACTAATGGAAGAGGTGGGTTTCCACAACCTTGGGTAGCATGCTCATGAATAAGTTGAGATGTTTTCTTTGCCAGAGATAATGATGGCTGAACTACTTATAGTAGCTGCCCTTACAGTGTGAACATTTTATTAAATTACTACCTTTGGAGTACAAATTACTGATTAGAACAATTAATTGTCCAGAGCATATTGTTCAATCTAGCTAAATATATATATATTTCAATGTCTATGTCAGAACATTTAAATTATATAGACTTTTGCTTATAGAAAGATGAAGCATACATAGTTTTTTCCATACTTCTAGGTAACTACAACTAGCAATCCTGGATATTATATATAAAACCAATGTATAAGAATTCTGAGGTGGAGAGGAAAGATAAAGATTGACTAGGCATCTCAGAACCCCAGGAATAATGGTGGTGCATTTGTTGGGTTTTCTCTTTGCCTCACATGACCCAGATTTGGTGCCAGATAAGCCAATAACCTGGAAACACTTTTGGGCACATGTGTGCACACGTACACATACACACGCACACACACAAATACACAACCCCTGTTCTCTCTAGCCAAAAGACCAGAAAGGGAGTAGCCTAGGAGGCTAAGTTATTTCATAAAACACTTAGAAATAATGGCCCTAAGCCAGCTAAACACTACAAAAAAAAATGGTGGTCCCACTGCTACCCCAACAGCAAATATTGATCAGAGAGACTAAATTTACATCCTCACAAGACTGTGAAAAGGCACCCCAAAGACCTGTTGTCATGGTGTATCAGTGAAGACTGTGTGGGGAGCATGGACTTTCATTCCTGCTGAGCAGTAATAAGGCCCCACCCTGCCGTGTCATCAGAGACCACATGAGGAAACTGCATTTCCACTCCTGCCAGGCAGTAACATAGATGCCTCTTTCTCTTCCTGTGGCAGTGATGTAAAAGGAGGCTGAATTGAAAGGTCAGACTTTCACCTCAATTTAACAGTGATGAAGTCGCTACCTGATATAGTATGACTCTGTGTCCCCACCCAAATCTCATCTCATCTCGTAGCTCCCATTATTCCCATGTGTTGTGGGATTGACCTGGTGGGAGATGATAGAACCATAGAGGAGTTTCATTTCTCATGCTGTTCTTGTGATAGTGAATGAGTATCATGAAATATGATGGTTTTGAAGCAGGAGTTTCTCTGCACAAGCTCTCTCTTTGCATGCTGCCATCCATGTAAGATGTGACTTGCTCCTCCTTGCCTTCAGCCATAATTGTGAGGCCTCCCCAGTCATGAGGAACTGTTAAGTCCAAAAACCTCTTTTTTTTGTAAATGCCCAGTCTTGGGTATGTCTTTATCAGCAGTGTGAAAACAGAATAATACACTCCCACTCCCCTGTGGTGTTAGTGAAGGCAACATGGACATTAGGAAGAAGTCATGCCTCCTACCCTCCCAATCCAGGGCAGTATCAGTAAGACCTAGTGGGAACTAGCACTCCCTACAACCACCTAGCGGAGAAAAGGAACTACAGACCTCATTAATAATAGAGATCAAGCAGGAAGTCTGGACTTCTACCCTCATTTGGCAGTAAGAAAGTAGCTCACTTTTTCCTTTGTCAGATGGTAACAGAAAAACGTCAGGTAAGACAGAAAGTTTGCATGTGATCCGAGTCTCACAGTGCTCAAAATGTTCAGGTTTCAATGGAAAAGTATTTGCCTCATCAAGAAGCAAGACGATATCAAGATGAGTGTAAAAAGATAGTCAAAACATGTCAAAAATGAGGTGACAAAGATGTTAGAAATATTTTAAAGTAGCTATCGTAAAAGATATTCCAAAACACTATAGATATGTCGAAATGGAATTGTGAGGCTTGGTTTGGGTAACATACAGGAAGGCAAGCCAACAAACAAAATAGAGAAACAAAAACCATAGTAAACAAACAAATGCCAAAATTGAATGGTGGAGTTAGCATAAATAAATCAATAATTACTTTAGATGTAAATAGTCTAAATAAACCAACTAAAACACAAAAATAGGGAGAATGAACTAAAAAATAAGACTGCACTTAATATTATGTTGCCTAAAAGAATCTCACTACAAATACAAAAAGGGAGGCAGGTTAGAAGTTAAAGGATGGAAAAGGCATGCCATGAAAACATTAATCAAAAGAAAGCCAGAGAGGCTATATTAACATCAGATAAAGAAGACTACAGAACAAAGAAAATTATCACAGAGGGATATATCATAACAATAAAAGCATCAACCAGTCAAGGGCATACAGTAACCTTATACATGTATGCAACAAACAATAGAGTTGCAAAATATGTGACACAAAAATAGAACTTGAAAGAAATTAGAGAAATTCACAATAGTAGCTGCAGATTTCAATACCCTTCTTTCAGCAATTAATAAATTAACTAGACAGAAATTCAGCCATGACAATAAAAGGAGTCAGGAACACCATCAACCAAGAGTGCCTAATGAACATGTATAGAATATTCACCAAAAATGGCAAAAAGTTTATCATTTTCAAGGCTCCACAAACATATACCAAAAAAAAAAAAAAAGAAAAACTATATCCTGGGCCATAAAACAAATCTCAATACATTTAAAGGATGTCAAATTATATAGAGTGTATTCCCTGACTACAGAGAAATCAAACTAAAAATCAACAACAGGGAACTCTTAAAATACTTAAAATTAAACAATATTCCTAAATAATCTGTAGGCCAAAGAGAAAAACACAAAGGAAAGAAACATATATAAGTAAATGAACATAAAAACACAGTATATAACATTTGTGGAAAGCACTTAAGGCAGTATTAAGAGACATATTTGTGGCACTATCTGCCTATATTAGATAAGATTAAAACTCTCATGTCAGTAATTTAAGCAACCCAAGAAACTTAAAAAATGAGTAAAAAATAAATCCAAAGCAAGCATGAAGAAGGAAGTATCAAAGAGCAGAAATGAATGAAATTGAAAAATAAGAAAATGATAGATTAAAAAAATAAAATACAATTATTTCTTTGGAAAGTTCAATGAAATTGACCCAGAGAAATACCCACACAAACATATCCAGCAGATTTCTTACAAAGGCACACAAACAATCAATGTAGAAAAGGTAGCCTTTTCAACAAATGAAGGAAAAATAAAGAACCATGAAACTTTTGGGAAAAAGGAGAAAATCTTTAGGAACTCATGCTAAGCAAAAGTTCTATCCTTAGAAAGCAAACTTGTTAAATTTGATTTAATTAAATTAAAACTTTTTCTCTGCCCAGGACACTGTTAAAAGAACAATATACAAGGTACAGATTACAGTGAAATAATGGCAAATAACATATCTGACAAAGAACTAATGGCTAGAACACAGAAAGAAGAAACATTCTAGTATTAAAGAAATAATCTGATCAGAAAATGGACAAAGAGCATAGTGACATTTTCACAAAGAGGCTATACATAAGCACATGAAAAGGTGTTCAATATCACTAGCCATGAGTGAAATGCAAATTAAAAC
>NW_022303233.1:0-1034 GCF_002776525.5 Piliocolobus tephrosceles | reverse complement strand
TCAACCGGTTTGATCCGGTCTGAACTGGTTTGATCCGGTCTGAACCGGTTTCAACTGGTTTGATCCGGTCTGAACCGGTTTCAACTGGTTTGATCCGATCCGGTCTCAACCGGTTTGATCCGGTCTGAACCGGTCTCAACCGGTTTGATCCGGTTTCAACCGGTTTGATCCGGTCTGAACCGGTTTGATCCGGTCTGAACCGGTTTCAACTGGTTTGATCCGGTCTGATCCGGTTTCAACTGGTTTGATCCGGTCTGAACCGGTTTCAACTGGTTTGATCCAGCTTGATCCGGCCTGATCCGGTCTGAACCGGTTTCAACCGGTTTCAACTGGTTTGATCCGGTTTCAACTGGTCTGAACCGGTCTGAGCCAGTTTGATCCGGTCTGAACCGGTTTCAACTGGTTAGATCCGGTGGGATCCGGTCTGAACCGCTTTGATCCGGTTTGATCCAGTCTGAACCGGTTTCAACTGGTTTGATCCGGTCTGAACCGGCCTGAACCGGTTCGATCCGGTTTGATCCGGTCTGAACCGGTTTGATCCGGCCTGAACCGGTTTCAACTGGTTTGATCCGGTCTGAACCGATTTGATCCGGTCTGAACCGGTTCGATCCGGTTTGATCCGGTCTGAACCGGTTTCAACTGGCTTGATCCGGTCTGAACCGGTTTGATCCGGTCTGAACCGGTTTCAACTGGTTTGATCCGGTCTGATCCGGCCTGAACCGGTTTGATCCGGTTTTTGATCCGGTCTGATCCGGTTTGATCCGGCTTCAACTGGTTTGATCCGGTTTGATCCGGCTTCAACTGGTTTGATCCGGTTTGATCCGGCCTGATCCGGTCTGAACCGGTTTGATCCGGCTTCAACTGGTTTGATCCGGTTTGATCCGATCTGAACCGGTTTCAACCGGCTTCAACTGGTTTGATCCGGTTTGAGCCGGTTTCAACTGGTTTGAACCGGTTTGATCCGGTCTGAACCGGTCTGAACCGGTTTGATCCGGTTTGATCCAGTCTGAACCGGTTTCAACTGGCTTGATCCG
>NW_022303232.1:0-3428 GCF_002776525.5 Piliocolobus tephrosceles | reverse complement strand
CCTTTATTGATCACCTACTATGTGCGGGTCAGCAATACAGGTGTGGTGTTAAGTTACTGCACTTCCTCCATTCATTGTCTCATGCATTCAATGAACCTTTATTGATCACCTAATAAGTGCCAGTCAGCAACGCAGGTGCGAGGTTATTTCACTAATTCATTCTCTCATGCATTCTGGCGACTTTTATTGATCACCTACTAAGCGCTGGTCAGCAACGCAGGTGCGAGGTTATTTCATCCTCTTGTGCATTCAACAGACGTTTATTGATCACCTACTATTGAGTGCCGGTCAGCAATGCAGGTGCTGGGTTTTCTCGAGATGAAGTGTTGCTCTGTCACCCAGGCGGGAGTGCAGTGGCACGATCTCAGTTCCCTGCAACCTCCGCCTCCTGGGTTCAGGCGATTCTCCTGCCTCAGTGTCCCGCATAGCTGGGACTACAGGCACCTGCCACCAGGCCCAACTAATGTTTGTATTTTTAGTAGAGATGGGGTTTTGCCATGTTGGCCAGGCTGGTCTCGAAGTCCTGACCTGACTGAGGCGATTGGCCCACCTCAGTCTCCCAGAGTGCTGGGTTTACAGGCACGAGCCACCACCCTCAGCCATGGTGACTTTTGTTTGGGGGCTCTCTGGGTGTTGAGACTGGCCCCATCTCTCTGCTGGCCCAGCAGACGCCGGCACCATTTTTGTGGATAAAAATGGAAACGGGATGGGACTGGTTCTTGGTCCCATTTACCGTCTTGCCTGAGCTGTCTCAGCTCACTGTAGCCTCCAACTCCTGGGCTCAAGGGATCCTCCTGCCCCAGCCTCTTGGGTACCTGGGACCACAGGCGTACAACACCTTGCCCAGCTAAGTTTTTTTATTTTTTGTAGAGATGGCAACTCAGTATGTTGCCCAGGCTGGTCTCCAACTCCTGGCCTCAAGCGATCCTCCCTGTCTCAGCCTCTTCCAAAGCACTGGGGTTACAGGCACGTGCCACCGCGCCCGGCTCAGTCTGTAGTCTTAATCAACTACTGTGACACTTGGAGGCTCAGGTGTCTCCAGCTCAGCCGAACTCCCAAGGGACATCAGACACGGACTAAGGTCCCTGCACCTGGGAGGTGGGGGCTGTGTATGCAACTTGAAGAGAATTCTGCATAATCCTGGTTCCCTGGTCTGCATGGCTCCCATCTGGAAGGGTTTAGACCGTGAGATCCTCAGTTCTCCAGGGTTTTTTTAAAAAATGATGTATTTTCATGTCCCTGGAAAAGTGAGCCAGTCTCCCCGCCTTAATCTAAACAATTTAAACCATCATTGCAAGTGCATTGTGTTGCAAATTGGCGAACACGGTGTGTGTGCGCTGGGAAGGGGTGAAAGGGTCAGGAACTGGGTGCAGTGGCTCACGCCTGTAATCCCAGCACTTTGGGAGGCCGAGGCAGGTGAGATCTTGGGGACCAGAGGCTGAGATCAAGGTCTCTCAGGGCCAGGTTCCCTCCAGTGGCTGGAGGGGAGGATCCTTCCTGCGTCTTTCATCTCCTGGGGGCTCCAGGCGTCCCTGGGCTTGTGGCCGCATCACTCCAGTCTCTGCCTCCGTCTCCACGTGGCCTCCCCCTCTGTGTCTGTGTCTCCTCTTCTGTCTCTTAGAAAGACACCTATGATGGCATTTTGTATATAAGGGCCATCTGCTTCAGGACAAGGTAACCTCTCCTGATTGACCTTCATTACATCTGCAAAGACCTCTGTGTCTCCTCTTCTGTCTCTCAGAGGGACACCTGCCATTGCATTTAAGAGCCCCCCTCATCCAGGAGGATCTCATCTCACACTCCTTCACTTAATCGCATCTGCAAAGACCCTATTGCTGAATAAGGCTTTAGTCCAGGTCTGGGCATTAGGACACGGACAGATCTTTCTGGGGCTAGAGTTTAATTCACTGCAGGTGTATCCAGTTCCCTCCAGAGGCTCTACGGGAGGATCCTTCCTGCCTCTCCCAGCTCCCGGGGGCTCCAGGCGTCCCTGGGCTTGTGGCCGCATCACTCCAGTCTCTGCCTTGGTCTCCACGTGGCCTCCTCCTCTGTGTCTGTGTCTCCTCTTCTGTCTCTTACAAGGACACCTGTCATTGCATTTTGAGCTCAGCTAATCCAGGGTGATCTCATCTCAAGATACTCAACTGAATGACACCTGCAGAGACCTTCTTTCTAAATGAGATTCTATTCACAAGTCTACGGGTTAGGATGTGGACAGATCTTTTGAGGTCACCATCCCAAACCATTGAAACTGTGTTTGGTTCCTTCTGGAGGCTCTAGGGGAGGATCTCTCCTGCCTCTCCCAGCTCCTGAGCGCTCCAGGCGTCCCTGGGCTTGTGGCCGCATCACTCCAGTCTTTGTCTCCGTCTCCACGTGACCTCCTCCTCTGTGTCTGCGTCTCCTCCTCTGTCTGTTACAAGGACTCTGAGTATCACGTCTGCTTCTTCCAAAGACAGCAGACATATGGGACGGGGGCCAACTCATCTTCACTTACTTCCTCGGCAAAGAAAGATTTTTTTCCAAATAAAGCCCCATGGCGAGGTACTGGAGTTTAGGACTTTCATGTATGCATTCGGCGTGACGGTGGTATCGGGGGAGAGGGGTGACGTAATACAATCTGGCCAGGCACGGTGGCTCACGCCTGTCATCCCAGCGCTTTGGGAGGCCGAGGCAGGTGGATCATCTCAAGTCAGGAGTTCGAGACCAGCCTGGCCAACGAGAAGAAGCCCCATCTCTACTAAAAAAATACAAAATTAGCCTGGCGTGGTGGCGGGTGCCTGTAATCTCAGCTACTGGGGAGGCTGAGGCAGGAGAATGGCTTGAATCCAGGAGGTGGAGGTTGCGGTGAGCCGAGATCGTGCCGTTGCACTCCAGCCTGGGTGACAAGAGTGAAACTCCATCTCAAAGTAAATACATACATACATACATACATACATACATTTTACTTTTAAAACAGACCCTGGCAGGGCGCGTTGGCTCACGCCTGTCATCCCAGCGCTTTGGGAGGCCAAGGCAGGTGGATCATCTGAGGTCGGGAGTTCGAAACCAGCCTGGGTAAGATGGTGAAACCCCGTCTCTAGTAAAAAATACAAAATTAGCCGGGTGTGGTGGTGTGCATTTGTCATCCCAGCTACACGGGAGGCTGAGGCCGGAGAATGGCTTGAACCTGGGAGGCAGAGCTTGCAGTGAGCGCAGATCATGTCACTGCACTCCAGCCTGGGAGACAGGAGCGAAACTCAGTCTCAAAGTAAGTAAGTAAATAAACAAATACATTTTACTTTAAAAACAGACCCCGGCCGGGCGCGGTGGCTCACGCCTGTCATCCCAGCACTTTGGGAGGCCGAGGCAGGCGGATCACATGAGGTCAGGAGTTCGAGACCAGCCTGTCTAACACGGTGAAACCCCGTCTCTACTAAAAAATATAAAAA
>NW_022303231.1:0-1419 GCF_002776525.5 Piliocolobus tephrosceles | reverse complement strand
TTTCCCCACCCCACCTCTGTCCCAGCCCTGCAAGTCCAGTCCTTGGGGGTCTAGGAGGGAAGAAGCCCCTGGCTGTGTGACCTTGGGCTGGTGCCTGGCCCTCTCTGGCTCTGAGTTTCTGGGAAAGTCAGCACCCAAGGAACACCCTCCAGTTTAGCACCTTGACAAGAAGGGTGGGGACACTGGGATCAGGCCCACCCCTTTGGTCCCAAACCCCTTGGCCCTAGCTGGAGGATGACGAGACACTTGGCTTGGGTGGGGGAATCAGGGGTGTAAAGGGGCCTGCTCACCCCTCAGCTTGGCTCAAAGGCTCAAGGCATCAAAGGCTCAGCCTGCCCCTCAGGAAGGAGCCCAGGCTCAGCCAGACACTCACCAGGACAAGGGCCACTGTGACGAGCAGGAGGCCCAGGATGAGGAGAGCCACGGCATAGCTGGAGATGAAGGTGTCCAGCGGGCTGGAGGCTTTGGTGCTAGGAGAGCCTAGAGCAGAGCAAGAAGGCTATGACCAGGCAAGGCCCTGCCTCTCAGACTTCTCAGAAGGCAGAATCTGCACCTGGAAGGTGCTGCAGGAACAGAGAGCTGGGGCTAGAAGCACCTTGGAGGGCTCCACGAGGAGGGGAGGCAGGCTTCAGATCAGGGCATGCGGAGGCAGCAAGCCCAAGGGAGGAGGCAGATGGACAGAGGGAGGGGGCCTGCAGAGGGGAGGAGGTACTGACCAAGGTCTAGGATGACCGTGTCTACCAAAAGGCCCTCTGCCTCGCCCAGGGTGTGCAGACCCTGGCACGCACAGTCTCACACGAGGGCCTGGACTGGCGCTGCCCTGAAGAAGGTGGCACCCAATCTGGTGGTCAGTGGGTCCGGCATGGTGGGAGGATCATCACAGAGTTCAGGGGCCTGGGAAGCCTTAGGGAACTAGGGTAGGTCATCTCTTCCAGCCTCATGCCCTCAACCCCAGAACCCTGGTGTGAGCCCTGGGTCACCCAGGACCACCCTGGACCCACTGGAATTCCTCCAGCACCACTTGGTCAAAGTTCTGCAGAGGTCTGAGGACAAGGGTTAGCTGGGAGTCAGGAGAGGATGAAGAGGGTCACAGCTCTACCAGACGAAGCCTCGTTCCTTGTGGCGCCCGCCCCACCCCTCTGATGTGGGCCCTAAACCTCCAGCTGGCCCAGCCCTGCAGAGTAGGTGCCCAAAGGCATCTGTAGCCATTCTTGTCATGCTGGTCTCCCCCAGGGCCCCTTCTGGAACCTGTTACCACAGATCTCACGCTGGGGAGTACAGCTCAGTCTCCTTTCCTTCTCATCCCCCTCATAGGGGCTTTGTCCACCAAGGCCCCTGACTGCTAGGAGACCCACATCCATGGCCTCCTTCTTTCTGACTGCTGGCCCTTCCACAGCCTGGATACTTGAGCCCTGGGCA
>NW_022303230.1:0-16683 GCF_002776525.5 Piliocolobus tephrosceles | reverse complement strand
GAGTGTGGGGGTGTTTGGGACACTATCGAGGGCTACACTGCCAGCGGTGGGTTGGGGGCGCGATCAGGGGCTGCACTGCTGGTGGTGGCAAAGGTGGCCGCCACAGCGGTGGCCTCCAAGGAAGGAGCCAGGCTCCAGAATCTAGAGGGAGACCTCCTACTGCTCGTGATTTAGCCCCGTGGGGGCACAGCGTTTCCATGGGAATCATGAGCATGGCAGGGCCTCGACACCTGTCACGGTTCCCGGGTCTGCGTCCTCTTGCTCTGTGTTGAGACAACCTGGGATCCCTGGGCACGGAGTAGCAGGCGTCATGGGGGGACAGGGCCCTCTGGGTGGAGGCGTTAGGAACGGAAACTGGCACGCGGATTGGGCGGAGGGCGCGGGGAGGGGGGGGGGCCGGGGCAGGCGGGGTTGTGGTGGCTAGGTCTGAGTTCTGCTGTTCTTGCTCGCGCAGGAGCCGCAGCGCCGGTTGGCCCAACGGCTCCCGTGGATGGGGAGCAGGCCGCTGTGGAGTCTCCAGTTAACTGAAACTTGTCACTGCCACCCAGTGGCCGCTATGAGGAGGTTAGGTTCTAACGTTACCACTCCCTGGATCATGTTCTAGGCTTTTCTGACTTTGTTGGCTCAGCTGCTCCGTGCCAGAAGGAGGAACAACCTGCCACACGCTGGAAAGTGGAGGCTGGAGCCTGGAGCCTGGGACGTGGCGGCTGCCTTCGCTGTGGTGGGTGGTGCTTTGGAGCAGTAGGTAGGAGGGCCGCCGTCTGTGGCCAGGTTGGGGGGCAGGGCTGTGGCTGTGGCCAGGTGGTAGGAGCCTTGTAGGGCCGCTGGTGCATCGAGGGTGACAGCAGCAGTGGTTGTATTGGCATTGGCCCTAGTGGTGGCAGCAGCCACAAGTCTGGGGTCCTGGGAAGTGGGAGTAGGAGCGCTGCGGGCCACCTGGCCTGGCATGGGTAGGAAGCTGTGGATGCTGTGCTGTGGGCCTTGGTGGCAGCAGTGGAGGAGTCCTTCCCCTTCTTTTGTAGAATATGGAGGGTCCCTTCCTTCTGCTGGCACCTGAGCCAGGCGTGAATGGAGCATTATCTCAGTCTTAACAAAATTTAGGGGGTGATTGTGTGTCTTTTTGCTTGTTTTTTTTTTTTTGTTGTTGTTGTAAAAAAGTCTTGAACTTTTTCAGTTTTCATGAATCAAGGAAGGGAAAAAACGTATCATAATAGGCCTTCCGGTTCCCTCACCTGTTCTTTTTCCTTTCTTCCAGTCTGTTTTATTCTCATCATCATCATCATCTCGTTCCTGTTTACTTGCTTATGCTGCTGCTTCTATTTCTTGTTTCTATTCTTTTTTTTTTTTTTTTTTTTTTAGGATTAAATCCAATGAGGCTGAGCTCTGGTATCTTTATTAGATGAAATGAATTAACTGAGGGCAATAATACATACAGTTATTGTGAAAATTAAACATGCTAAAGAGCACAGAAAGGGTTAAAATGCTGCCTAGCACACAGTAAGCTGCAACACTTTTTTTTTATTATTTTTTTTTTTATTATACTTTAAGTTCTAGGGTACATGTGCATAACGTGCAGGTTTGTTACATATGTATACTTGTGCCATGTTGGTGTGCTGCACCCATCAACTCATCAGCACCCATCAATTCGTCATTTATATTAGATATAACTCCCAATGCAATCTCTCCCCCCTCCCCCCTCCCGATGATAGGCCCCGATGTGTGATGTTCCCCTTCCCGAGTCCAAGTGATGTCATTGTTCAGTTCCCACCTATGAGTGAGAACATGCGGTGTTTGGTTTTCTCTTCTTGTGATAGTTTGCTAAGAATGATGGTTTCCAGCTGCATCCATGTCCCTACAAAGGATGCAAACTCATCCTTTTTTATGGCTGCATAATATTCCATGGTGTATATATGCCACATTTTCTTAATCCAGTCTGTCACAGATGGACATTTGGGTTGATTCCAAGTCTTTGCTATTGTGAATAGTGCCGCAATAAACATAACGTGTGCATGTGTCTTTATAGCAGCATGATTTATAATCCTTTGGGTATATACCCAGTAGTGGGATGGCTGGGTCATATGGTACATCTAGTTCTAGATCCTTGAGGAATCGCCATACTGTTTTCCATAATGGTTGAACTAGTTTACAATCCCACCAACAGTGTAAAAGTGTTCCTATTTCTCCACATCCTCTCCAGCACCTGTTGCTTCCTGACATTTTAATGATTGCCATTCTAACTGGTGTGAGATGGTATCTCATTGTGGTTTTGATTTGCATTTCTCTGATGGCCAGTGATGATGAGCATTTTTTCATGTATCTGTTGGCTGTATGAATGTATTCTTTTGAGAAATGTCTGTTCATATCCGTTGTCCACTTTTTGATGGGGTTGTTTGTTTTTTTCTTGTAAATTTGTTTGAGTTCTTTGTAGATTTTGGATATTAGCCCTTTGTCAGATGAGTAGATTGCAAAAATTTTCTCCCATTCTGTAGGTTGCCTGTTCACTCTGATGGTAGTTTCTTTTGCTGTGGAGAAGCTCTTTAGTTTAATCATATCCCATTTGTCAATTTTGGCTTTTGCTGCCATTGCTTTTGGTGTTTTAGACATGAAGTCCTTGCCCATGCCTATGTCGTGAATGGTACTACCTAGGTTTTCTTCTAGGGTTTTTATGGTATTAGGTCTAACATTTAAGTCTCTAATCCATCTTGAATTAATTTTCGTATAAGGAGTAAGGAAAGGATCCAGTTTCAGCTTTCTACTTATGGCTAGCCAATTTTCCCAGCACCATTTATTAAATAGGGAGTCCTTTCCCCATTTCTTGTTTCTCTCAGGTTTGTCAAAGATCAGATGGCTGTAGATGTGTGGTATTATTTCTGAGGGCTCTGTTCTGTTCCATTGGTCTATATCTCTGTTTTGGTACCAGTACCATGCTGTTTTGGTTACTGTAGCCTTATAGTATAGTTTGAAGTCAGGTGCGTGATGCCTCCAGCTTTGTTCTTTTGACTTAGGATTGTCTTGGCAATGCGGGCTCTTTTTTGGTTCCATATGAACTTTAAAGCCGTTTTTTCCAATTCTGTGAAGAAACTCATTGGTAGCTTGATGGGGATGGCATTGAATCTATAAATAACCTTGGGCAATATGGCCATTTTCACGATATTGATTCTTCCTATCCATGAGCATGGTATGTTCTTCCATTTGTTTGTGTCCTCTTTGATTTCACTGAGCAGTGGTTTGTAGTTCTCCTTGAAGAAGTCCTTTACATCCCTTGTAGGTTGGATTCCTAGGTATTTTATTCTCTCTGAAGCAATTGTGAAT
The DNA here is from genome assembly GCF_002776525.5 of Piliocolobus tephrosceles. Classification (NCBI taxonomy): domain Eukaryota; kingdom Metazoa; phylum Chordata; class Mammalia; order Primates; family Cercopithecidae; genus Piliocolobus; species Piliocolobus tephrosceles. Next base: position 13,371 of record NW_022303230.1, on the reverse strand, counting down.
GGAAGTTCATTCCTGATTTGGCTCTCTGTTTGTCTGTTACTGGTGTATAAGAATGCTTGTGATTTTTGCACATTAATTTTGTATCCTGAGACTTTGCTGAAGTTGCTTATCAGCTTAAGGAGATTTTGGGCTGAGATGATGCGGTTTTCTAAATATACAATCATGTCATAGGCAACAAGGGACAATTTGACTTCTTCTTTTCCTAACTGAATACCCTTGATTTCTTTCTCTTGCCTGATTGCCCTAGCCAGAACTTCCAACACTATGTTGAATAGGAGTGGTGAGAGAGGGCATCCCTGTCTTGTGCCAGTTTTCAAAGGGAATTTTTCCAGTTTTTGCCCATTCAGTATGATATTGGCTGTGGGTTTGTCATTAACAGCTCTTATTATTTTGAGGTACGTTCCATCAATACCGAATTTATTGAGCGTTTTTAGCATGAAGGGCTATTGAATTTTGTCAAAAGCCTTTTCTGCCTCTATTGAGATAATCATGTGGTTCTTGTCTTTGGTTCTGTTGATATGCTGGATTACGTTGATTGATTTGCGAATGTTGAACCAGCCTTGCATCCCAGGGATGAAGCCCACTTGATCATGGTGGATAAGCTTTTTGATGTGCTGCTGAATCCAGTTTGCCAGTATTTTATTGAGGATTTTTGTATCGATGTTCATCAGGGATATTGGTCTAAAATATTGTTTTTTTGTTGTGTCTCTGCCAGGCTTTGGTATCAGGATGATGATGTTGGCCTCATAAAATGAGTTAGGGAGGATTCCCTCTTTTTCTATTGATTGGAATAGTTTCAGAAGGAATGGTACCAGCTCCTCATTGTACCTCTGGTAGAATTCAGCTGTGAATCCATCTGGTCCTGGGCTTTTTTTGGTGGGTAGGCTATTAAATGTTGCCTCAATTTCAGAGCCTGCTATTGGTCTATTCAGGGATTCAACTTCTTCCTGGTTTAGTCTTGGGAGAGTGTACGTGTCCAGGAAATTATCCATTTCTTCTAGATTTTCTAGTTGATTTGCGTAGAGGTGTTTATAGTATTCTCTGATGGTAGTTTGTATTTCTGTGGGGTCGGTGGTGATATCCCCTTTATCATTTTTTATTGCGTCTATTTGATTCCTCTCTCTTTTCTTCTTTATTAGCCTTGCTAGCTGTCTGTCAATTTTGTTGATCTTTTCAAAAAACCAACTCCTGGATTCATTGATTTCTTGGAGGGTTTTTTGTGTCTCTATCTCCTTCAGTTCTGCTCTGATCTTAGTTATTTCTTGCCTTCTGCCAGCTTTTGAATGTGTTTGCTCTTGCCTCTCTAGTTCATTTAATTGTGATGTTAGAGTGTCAATTTTAGATCTTTCCTGCTTTCTCTTGTGGGCACTTAGTGCTCTAAATTTCCCTCTACACACTGCTTTAAATGTGTCCCAGAGATTCTGGTATGTTGTATCTTTGTTCTCATTGGTTTCAAAGAACATCTTTATTTCTGCTTTCATTTCGTTATGTACCCAGTAGTCATTCAGGAGCAGGTTGTTCAGTTTCCATGTAGTTGAGCGGTTTTGATTGAGTTTCTTAGTCCTGAGTTCTAGTTTGATTGCACTGTGGTCAGAGAGACAGTTTGTTATAATTTCTGTTCTTTTACATTTGCTGAGGAGTGCTTTACTTGCAATTATGTGGTCAATTTTGGAATAAGTGTGATGTGGTGCTGAGAAGAATGTATATTCTGTTGACTTGGGGTGGAGAGTTCTATAGATGTCTATTAGGTCCGCTTGGTGCAGAGATGAGTTCAATTCCTGGATATCCTTGTTAACTTTCTGTCTCGTTGATCTGTCTAATGTTGACAGTGGAGTGTTGAAGTCTCCCATTATTATTGTATGGGAGTCTAAGTCTCTTTGTAAGTCTCTAAGGACTTGCTTTATGAATTTGGGTGCTCCTGTATTGGGTGCATATATATTTAGGATAGTTAGCTCTTCCTGTTGAATTGATCCCTTTCCCATTATGTAATGGCCTTCTTTGTCTCTTTTGATCTTTGATGGTTTAAAGTCTGTTTTATCAGAGACTAGGATTGCAACCCCTGCTTTTTTTTTGTTCTCCATTTGCTTGGTAGATCTTCCTCCATCCCTTTATTGTGAGCCTATGTATGTCTCTGCATGTGAGATGGGTCTCCTGAAGACAGCAGACTGATGGGTCTTGACTCTTTATCCAGTTTGCCAGTCTGTGTCTTTTAATTGGAGCATTTAGTCCATTGACATTTAAGGTTAATATTGTTATGTGTGAACTTGATCCTGCCATTATGATATTAACTGGTTATTTTGCTTGTTAGTTGATGCAGTTTCTTCCTAGCCTCGATGGTCTTTACATTTTGGCGTGTTTTTGCGATGGCTGGTACCGGTTGTTCCTTTCCATGTTTAGGGCTTCCTTCAGGGTCTCTAGTAAGGCAGGCCTGGTGGTGACAAAATCTCTAAGCATTTGCTTATCTGTAAAGGATTTTATTTCTCCTTCACTGATGAAACTTAGTTTGGCTGGATATGAAATTCTGGGTTTAAAATTCTTTTCTTTAAGAATGTTGAATATTGGCCCCCACTCTCTTCTGGCTTGTAGAGTTTCTGCCGAGAAGTCTGCTGTTAGTCTGATGGGCTTCCCTTTGTGGGTAACCCGACCTTTCTCTCTGGCTGCCCTTAAGATTTTTTCCTTCATTTCAGCTTTGGTGAATCTGGCAATTATGTGTCTTGGAGTTGCTCTTCTGGAGGAGTATCTTTGTGGTGTTCTCTGTATTTCCTGAATTCGAATGTAGGCCTGCCCTACTAGGTTGGGGAAGTTCTCCTGGATGATATCCTGAAGAGTGTTTTCCAACTTTGTTCCATTTTCTCCCTCACTTTCAGGCACCCCAATCAGACATAGATTTGGTCTTTTTATATAATCCCATACTTCTTGCAGGCTTTGTTCATTTCTTTTTCTTCTTTTTTCTTTTGGTTTCTCTTCTCGCTTCCATTTCATTCATTTGATCCTCAATCGCTGATACTCCTTCTTCCAGTTGATCAAGTCGGTTACTGAAGCTTGTGGATTTGTCACGTATTTCTCGTGTCATGGTTTTCATCTCTGTCATTTCATTTATGACCTTCTCTGCATTAATTATTCTAGCTATCAATTCTTCCACTCTTTTTTCAAGATTTTTAGTTTCTTTGCGCTGGGTACGTAATTCCTCCTTTAGCTCTGAGAGGTTTGATGGACTGAAGCCTTCTTCTCTCATCTTATCAAAGTCATTCTCTGACCAGCTTTGATCCGTTGCTGGCGGTGAGCTGCGCTCCTTTGCAGGGGGAGATGCACTCTTATTTTTTGAATTTCCAGCTTTTCTGCCCTGCTTCTTTCCCATCTATGTGGTTTTATCTGCCTCTGGTCTTTGATGATGATGACGTACTGATGGGGTTTTGGTATAGGTGTTCTTCCTGTTTGGTAGTTTTCCTTCTAATAGTCAGGACCCTCAGCTGTAGGTCTGTTGGAGATTGCTTGAGGTCCACTCCAGACGCTGTTTGCCTGGTTATCAGCAGCAGAGGTTGCAGAAGATAGAATATTGCTGAACAGTGTACCTGTCTGATTCTTACTTTGGAAGCTTCCTCTCAGGGGTGTACTCCACCCTGCGAGGTGTGGGGTGTCAGACTGCCCCTAGTGGTGGATGTCTCCCAGTTAGGCTACTCAGGGGTCAGGGACCCACTTGAGCAGGCAGTCTGTCCGTTCTCAGATCTCAACCTCCATGTTGGGAGATCCACTGCTCTCTTCAAAGCTCTCAGACAGACTCGTTCGGATCTGCACAGTCCTCTGCTGCTTCCCATATTGTTTTTTAGCTGTGCCCTGTCCCCAGAGGTGGAGTCTACAGAGATAGGCAGGTTTCCTTGAGCTGCTGTGAGCTCCACCCAGTTCGAGCTTCCCAGCGGCTTTGTTTACCTACTTAAGCCTCAGCAATGGCGGGCGCCCCTCCCCCAGCCTCGCTGCTGCCTTGCGGTTAGATCGCAGACTGCTGTGTTAGCAATGAGGGAGGCTCCGTGGGCGTGGGACCCTCCCAGCCAGGTGTGGGTATTATCTCCTGGTGTTCCCGTTTCCTTAAAGCGCAGTATTGTGGTGGGAATTACCCAATTTTCCAGGTGTTGTGTTTCTCAGTTCCCCTGGCTAGGAAAAGGGATTCCCTTCCCCCTTGCGCTTCCCAGGTGAGGCAATGCCTCGCCCTGCTTCAGCTCTCACTGGTCGGACTGCAGCAGCTGACCAGCACCGATTGTCCGGCACTCCCCAGTGAGATGACCCCAGTACCTCAGTAGAAAATGCAGAAATCACCGGTCTTCTGTGTCGCTCGTGCCGGGAGTTGGAGACTGGAGCTGTTCCTATTCAGCCATCTTGCTCCACCGAGGAAACTTTACTTCTCCTGGCTATGATGGAGTCAGGAATTACTCGACAAACCTAAACTGCGAATGGACTCTCAGCAATCCAAATCAGGAAAAGTCATCTATTTATAATCATTTGGAAGATTTTTACCTAGAAAGTCACCAAGACTCTCAATTTGATGTCCTTGTGTTTCGAGTGGGTGAGTTCTAAGAACACATTCTCCCATTTATCTACAATATTCTTTTTACGTTTTTGTTGTTGTGGCTGTTGTTGTTGTTATTGTTTTGAGATAAGAGCTCATTCTCTTGCCCAGACTGGAGTACAGTGGTGTGATCATAGCTCACTGCAGCTTCAACCTCCCAGGCTCAGGTGATACTCCTGCCTCAGTCTCCCAAGTAGCTTAGACTACAGGCATGCACCACCATGTACAGCTAATTTTTTAAATTTTTTTGTAGAGATGGGGTTTCCCTATGTTGTCCAGGCTGGCCTCGAACTCGTGGCCTCAAGTGATCCTTCCTCCTTGGCCTCCTAAAGTGCTGGGGTTGCAGGCATGAGCCGCCATGCCTGGCCTACAATATTCTTCTTAGACTTGGAGATCACCAACAATGAAGGGAGTTAAATGGCTCTAACATAGGTACATATGATCCAAAAGAACTGTGTTCAAACAAAGCCACAATTCTGTGTGTGCCCAGCTGAGGAAAATGAACCCCAAGAACAGTAAGTGAGGCAGATCACCGTACAGCTAGACCCTGTGTTACAGTCGCTTGGTTTCCTGCCATGTGAGACTTCCCCAGGGGAGAGTCCACTACTATCAAGACTCCTTTCCAAGGAGACTGGGACTTAGCATGGTCAGCATGTGTTGGCAGTTTCCTGAACTTCCAGGATTTACAGAGCGGCTGTGGAATTCTCCTGAGGTCTTAGGAGTTAAAAGAAGTTTTGCAATGTACCAGATGGAAAAACACATGGAAGCTATTTGGGGGAAATAACCCCAAAGCAGTCATTTGTCTTTGTTTTTGTAACAGAAAAGGATTGCGGTGTACTCAATAAGCCATAATTTTCTTAAGAATTTTTAAAATTCTGTATTCAAGAAGGATGAACCAATTTTCATTCTTTCTTATAATCAAGGTGTAGTTTATTCATTAGGTTGCTTCCATGATTACGCTGACACTTTTTTTCTCAGTAAATAAACAAGTTGATAGAGGAAAACAATAATATTGTAAATAATATGTAATCATCCATACTGTCAAAGTTTTGCTGAGTTCTGTGTTATCCCAAAATTTAAAGAAAAGGAGGCTGGGTCAGGCATGGTGACTCACACCTGTAATCCCAGCACTTTGGGAGACCGAGGCAGGCAGATCAAGAGGCCAGGAGATCGAGACCATCCTGGCTAACATGGTGAAACTCTGTCTCTACTAAAATACAAAATATTAGGTGAGGATGGTGGGCAGGTGCCTGTAGTCCCAGCTACTCGGGAGGCTGAGACAGGAGAATGGTGTGAACCCAGAGCGTGGAGCTTGCAGTGAGCCTAGATGGTGCCACTGCACTCCAGCCTGGGTGACAAAGCAAGATCCTGCCTCAAAACAAAACAAACAAACAACAAACAAACAAAGCTGAAGGGCACCTGGGGCTTCTCCTTCACTGACCTTGGGTCTGCACTGGGTAGCTGCACAGGCCTCCTGGGGCCCAGTCCCCATTGCACCACCGCACGACTGATGGCAGTAGGGTGCAGAGCTGCACCAGGAGCTGTGCTGCAAGATCCCCGCTGGTGGCTGAGGCTCACTGCCAGGCCCCACTGCTGGCTCAGGCCCATGAGCAAAGAGGTGCAGCTCTGAAAAGAATGAAGGAGACAGTGCCAATGCTGCCAGTGCCAATGATGAGGAAAAAGTGCGGCAGCTGTTGGAAAATGGCATGGATCCCTGTGCAACTGACAAGGGCCACACAGCTCTATACTTTGCCTCTTGCAATGGTAATGACCAGACTGTGACCTGCACCACCCACGACTCTGTCATCACCATACTGCTACGACGCGGGACCCGGTGGATGCCCTGGACCAAGCGGGCCTTATGCTTCCACACCTGGCCAAGTCGAAGCTGAACATCCTGCAGGAGGACCACTCCCAGTGCCTGGAGGCTGTGCGACTGGAGGTGAAGCAGATCATCCCAGTGCTGAGGAAGAACCCGGTGCACCTACAGTGACGTAAACAGCGGGAGTGGCTGGACCACCTCTGCACCCACTTCTAGATGACCAGTACCAAAGAGCAGGTGGATGAAGTGCCCGACCTCCCAGCCAGCTCCACCTCCCTCAGTCTTTGGATACAGAGCATGGAGGAGGTAGCAAGAGATGCTCCCTGGCTTCCTGTCACTGCCCCCGCTAGTCTCTGAGTACAAAGAAAAAGCCCAATATCTGGGACTTGGAAGCTGCACTTGTCAGGTGAGGACCTCGCCGTCATCCCCAGATGCTGTGGGGTAGAGATGCTCTCTCCACTGCCTCAGGGCCACTCCTGGTGCCACAGTCTCCGGCATCTCTGTGGACCAGGACGATAGCCCCCAGCTTCTTCCTCCGGCTCCTGCGGGCGGCACTAGGCCAGGCTCTACAGCCTCACCTCAGCTCCGCAGACCAGCACTGTCCTAGCAGACCTCGCTTACATCATGGCCTCCATGGTGCCCTCACCAGGCCCGAGACCCTTTTGTATGTTCCCTCCCAGCCATGGGCTTGTTTCAGTCACCAGGTGTGGCCTAGGTGGGCACCCTCTGGCCAAGGGGGCTGCCATGGGGGCTGTTGGCTGGCCCTGTGCCTCTCATCAGAACTTAGATATAGACATGTCACCAGACTTTCAAGGAAACACTGCAGTGAGTGTCTCTGGTTGGAGGAGAGGATTGATGAGGGTTAGACCTTAAAAATACAAGTTTAAGAGGGACCCTAGACCCTAAAAATGCAAAGTTAAGAAGGACCCCAAAGCAAAACGTTCCAACTGCTTTTCTCCCAATCATTAAAATGCCAGAAGGGTGTAATGGTTTTGCAGTCTACTTGTAGTATTTTGTAGCCTAGCTGTATTACGCTTATAAGTGGCCCCTCACGATGCCCATATTCTGATCCAGGAACCTGCGAACATTACCTTGTATGGTAAAAGAAGCTTTGCAGATGTAACAAAGTTAAGGACCTTGGCAGGAAAGATTATCCCAGCTTGTTTAGGTGGCAAGTTGATGTCTTCACTCGGATCCTTGTAAGAGCAGAGCAGGTGATGGGAGAGTGGTGGGAGATGTAGTGATGGAATAATTGGAGTCATTCAAGGAGGGCATCAAAAGTTGAGGAATGGAGGCTGCCTCCAGAGCCAGGAAATGGATTCTCCCACAGAGTCTCTGAAGGCACTTGCCCTGCTCCCACCTTGACTCAGTGGGAAGGAATTTAGAATTCTGGCCTCCAGAACTGTAAGAGAATACATATATGTTGTTTAAAGACACTATGTGTTTGTAATAGAAGGAAGCAACTGGACAACAAGAAAATGATATTGGCATTATTGTATGAGCTCCATACAATAATGTATACAAGATCTGACAAGTAATGACAATTTCATTTTTTATACCAAAATAATAGAAGTGGTAAGTTCGTATCTCTGAAAATTTTTCTATGCTTAAATGCTATTATTTAGAAAACAATTTTATAGACCGAAATACAATGTCTACCTTAAAAATTACTTTTTGCTATCTTTCTTCATACTATCCATTTTCTGAACCTGCTTTGATTCTAAAATTCTATATTTGCTATTACTTTTATTTCTGAAATATTCATAAATGGAAATAGATTTGTATATATTTTTACAATTTACAGTAATAAATGTTCTCATATATGTGTCTGTGAATAACATTTTGTAGATAAGATGCCCACATCAGAGTCAGCACAAAAAGAAGATACAACATCACCTTCAGTTTCTGAGGTACTGTGTATTGTTGTTGTTATTTTAAAACTTAAGTAATGAATAATCTTAAAACATAAGAAGATGACTTTATTCTCTCACCTCTGCATGTGTCCATAAGAAATTATTTTCTGACATTTATCAGAACATACTTTATAATCATGTGCCAACTAGATAACAGCTGCCTAGTGCAAGCCTGCTAATTTGCAGGATTAATTTACGAAGCCAGTGTAGAATAGAGCAAAAGAAAATAAGGCATGGAAGGCACTAGGAATCTATTTGAGTTCTGAAGTTAAGTTTGTCTAAAAACAAAATAATTTCTCTGCATTCATTTATGGGCAAATGTATGATTCTGTGTATATCTAGATGTATGAAAGCTTTACCTGGATTCAGGGAGAAAGAGTTTAAACTGTAGTCTTAGTCTTGCTCAACTTGGAGCTTGAAAAGATAATGCCTGGGACTTGAAAGTGTTGGTGTATTTTGATTATCCAGCATAGATCTGAAGGAACATTTCAGGAGTTGGATAAACATGAGAAATAGGACACCTGTAAAACTATAACAACAACAATTTGGTTGCGTAGTATTTTAATAAGTAGACATTCTTTTCACAAATAGAACTCTTTGAGTCCCTTTGTGGCAGCCATGTTTGCAGCCACATAAGTATCCAATGACGATGTATCCCAAGGTCACAACTGTGGATGTGGAAGAGATAGGAAACCTCGCCACTTAAGATAGAAGCAGCAGCTGCATAGTGGTAACAGCAATGAGTGGATGTCAAAAGATAAGTCTGTGTTTTGATTCTGTCACTTACTATCTATGGGAACTTGGAAAAAATCCTTTAACCTAATCAAGTACCAGTAACCTTGTTTATAAAAACTGCTCATATCTACCTCTTAGGTGCATGTGATGAAATAATGTTGTAACAAATGTGAAAACATTTTGTAAACTGGAAAGTCTGTATCCAAATGTAAGACAAAATGATCAAAGTGGCATTTATGTGAAAGCAGTATTGTTAGCACAAGAATGGGGAGTAAGAGCAGGCATGTGGATTTCTAATTTTGGGTAAGGGGTTGGTAACTTTCAGCAGGCTACTACTGCAGATTTTCCATAGAAATATAGCAGTTTGGAAAATTAGACTTTCCTGTTGAGATTTTCAATGTTTTGACCTGGAGTAATTTCTTTCTGAGTACCAACTGTGTACTAGACAGTGAGTCTCTGAATATCCAAGATGAGGGATTATGCTGTAGTAGTAGGAAGATAATAACAAATGAAAAACACTTATAAATCACTATAACTTTTTCTTAAAAACAAAACAAAGAATACTCGGTTAGAGAAAATTGAAGAACTTTATAATTAGCATGGGTATGGGAATGGAAGTGGAATTCTATGGTCAGAGTAGATCTTTCTGAGACTGACATTCAGTTTGTCGTCTCAAAGATGAGGAGTATGCCATATGAAAGTCTAGGAGGAAGACACTCTGAACAGAGAGAACAGCAGACCATATTTGTTCATCATTTGGTTCTTAACAACCTGGAATGACTAGGAAGCAGAAAGTGGGGTAACCACCAACATCATCATCATCCTCATTATTCTAAGGTGAAGAAAAATCTGCAAACATGTGTCTGGCACATATTAGATGTTTCACGAATGCATGTTTTTATTTTTCTCTTTTTTATGAAGGCTTGCTCTACTTTTCTGAAGTTACGTCTTAAGAATGAATTGCATACTTTGTCTAATGATTGCTTTCATTTAAAAATAACATAAATATATATTTTCTTTATGAATCTTTCATTTTATTCAAGCAGTTCTTTATCAGCAAAAAAATGCATCAAAATTATTCTTATTAAGCCCTTGTTTTCCTAAATGAAACAGCTTTTATGGAGTTCTATTTCTACTCTGCATGACATACTCTGAAAATTCTCTTAATGCTATGCATAGTTTTTAACAAAAATTCTCTATGCATATGTCAAATGTTTAATCATATTGTATTTTGCTTGAAATGCCCCATTATTTTTGGTGAGGACTACAGTGTAAGGCAGATACTTTGAAGTTAATTCCTTTTGAAATATGCACACAAGTGAATTTTTTGTGAGTATGATTGATTTTCCATGCTCAGTAACTCAGTCGATAGCCACATGAAGATAAGTGTGATCTACAGAGCGTATACGAGGTTTTCTCTTGAAATGTTTTGGTTTTCAATATGTAAACAGCCTGAAATCTAATTGCCTTTAAAGTAAGAAAATGTGCTTTAAAAAAGATTTGAAATAAAAATATTGATGCTTGTCATTATTTTTAAATTGAAATTATTTATTGGGGCAGGCCATGGTGGATCATGCTTGTAAATCCCAGTATTTTGGGAGGGAAAGGTGGGTGGATCAGTTGAGGTCAGGAGTTTGAGACTCACCTGGCTAACATGGTAAAACCTTGTCTCTATTAAAAATACAAAAAATTTAACCAGGTGTGGTAGGCAATCAATATATATTTGTTCAGTGTATGAATTAGTGATTGTTAAAATATGCTGTCGTTTATATCCCAAAAGTACTAATATATTTTATTTCTATCTCCTCCACAAGACAGATTCAACTAGCCTATCAAAATTCTTGGGTGCAGTTACTTCTCATGAAAGAGCAAGGGAACTTAAAAAATATCACTGTGAACAACTTACAGCAAAAATGAAACAAATGAAAAATAAATTTTGTGTACTACAAAAGGAACTATCAGAAGCAAAATAAATAAAATTGCAGTAAGTGAACCAAAAGGTTAAATGGGAACAAGAGCTCTGCAATGTGAGGTATGATACCCTAGTTTAAAATAAATATTTCAACTATTTATACTAAAATTATGTAGGATGCTTTTTATAATAGCTGACTTACCTTCTGAGGTTTAACTACAGAAAAAAATCTCTGTCTTGTAGAGTGTCAAATTCTTTTAAATAATACAAGTTCTTAACATTGAATACTTCTACTGATAATTAAATGCATATTTATTTAAATCACAATTTTACTGGCTATAAACACCTGGAAAATTGGGTAACTCCCACCCCAATACTGCGCTGTAACACTGGCACACCGGAGAATATATCCCACACCTGGCCGGGAGGGTCCCACGCCCACGGAGCCTCCCTCCTTGCTAACACAGCAGTCTGCGGCAATCTAACCGCAAGGCAGCAGTGAGGCTGGGGGAGGGGCGCCCGCCATCTCTGAGGCTTAAGTAGGTAAATAAAGCCGCTGGGAAGCTCGAACTGGGTGGAGCTCACAGCAGCTCAAAGAAACCTGCCTGTCTCTGTAGACTCCGACTCTGGGGACAGGGCTCAGCTAAAGGAGCAGAAGCCTGTGCAGACGCGAACGACTCTGTCTGACAGCTTTGAAGAGAGCAGTGGATCTCCCAACACGGAGGTTGAGATCTGAGAAGGGGCAGTCTGCCTGCTGAAGTGGGTCCCTGACCCCTGCGTAGCCTAACTGGGAGACATCCCCCACTAGGGGCAGTGTGACACCCCACACCTCACAGGGTGGAGTACACCCCTGAGAGGAAGCTTCCAAAGCAAGAATCAGACAGGTGCACTCGCTGTTCAGCAATATTCTGTCTTCTGCAACCTCTGCTGCTGATACCCAGGCAAACAGCGTCTGGAGTGGACCTCAAGCAACCTCCAACAGACCTATAGCTGAGGGTCCTGACTGTCAGAAGGAAAACTATCAAACAGGAAGGACACCTATACCAAAACCCCATCAGTACGTCACCATCATCAAAGACCAGAGGCAGATAAAACCACAAAGATGGCAAAGATGGTGAAGAAGCAGGGCAGAAAAGCTGGAAATTCAAAAAATAAGAGCGCATCTCCTCCTGCAAAGGAGCACAGCCCATCGCCAGCAACGGATCAAAGCTGGTCAGAGAATGATTTTGATGAGATGAGAGAAGAAGGCTTCAGTCCATCAAACCTCTCAGAGCTAAAGGAGGAATTACGTACCCAGCGCAAAGAAACTAAAAATATTGAAAAAAGAGTGGAAGAATTGACAGCTAGACTAATTAATGCAGAGAAGGTCATAAACGAAATGACAGAGATGAAAACCATGACACGAGAAATACGTGACAAATGCACAAGCTTCAGTAACCGACTCGATCAACTGGAAGAAAGAGTATCAGCGATGGAGGATCAAATGAATGAAATGAAGCGAGAAGAGAAACCAAAAGAAAAAAGAAGAAATGAGCAAAACCTGCAAGAAGTATGGGATTATATAAAAAGACCAAATCTACGTCTGATTGAGGTGCCTGAAAGTGAGGGGGAAAATGGAACCAAATTGGAAAACACTCTATAGGATATCATCCAGGAGAACTTCCCCAACCTAGCAGGGAAGGCCAACATTCAAATTCAGGAAATACAGAGTACGCCACAAAGATACTCCTCCAGAAGAGCAACTCCAAGACACATAATTGCCAGATTCACCAAAGTTGAAATGAAGGAAAAAGTCTTAAGGGCAGCCAGAGAGAAAGGTCGGGTTACCCACAAAGGGAAGCCCATCAGACTGACAGCAGATCTCTCAGCAGAAACTCTACAAGCCAGAAGAGAGTGGGGGCCAATATTCAACGTTCTTAAAGAAAAGAATTTTAAACCCAGAATTTCATATCCAGCCAAACTAAGTTTCGTAAGTGAAGGAGAAATAAAATTCTTTACAGATAAGCAAATGCTTAGAGATTTTGTCACCACCAGGCCTGCCTTACCAGAGACCCTGAAGGAAGCCCTAAACATGGAAAGGAACAACCGGTACCAGCCATTGCAAAAACATGCCAAAATGTAAAGACCATCGAGGCTAGGAAGAAACCGCATCAACTAATGAGCAAACTAACCAGTTAATATCATAATGGCAGGATCAAGTTCACACATAACAATATAACCTTAAATGTAAATGGACTAAATGCTCCAATCAAAAGACACAGACTGGCAAACTGGATAAAGAGTCAAGACCCATCAGTCTGCTGTCTTCAGGAGACCCATCTCACATGCAGAGACATACATAGGCTCAAAATAAAGGGATGGAGGAAGATCTACCAAGCAAATGGAGAACAAAAAAAAGCAGGGGTTGCAATCCTAGTCTCTGATAAAA
>NW_022303228.1:0-4321 GCF_002776525.5 Piliocolobus tephrosceles | reverse complement strand
GGTCATTCCAATTCCTATAATATTTACACTGATGATATAAAGCTGCAAAGGCCAAATGCTGGGAGAGGTGAAAACATGTTTATTGAAATTATGTGTGTGTCTTTTCAAAGGCATTGCAAAGGACAGAGTACAATCTTGGCCACAGAGATATGAACTGAGAACATCTTGTAAGCAGGAATTTGAACTTTAATTTTTTTCTTTTCTATTTTTTCCTTTTCCTTCCTCATCTGTAAACAATACAATTTATTGATTGGTAAAGAAAAGGTGAGGATACGAAAATAGGAGTTTTATCAACACTGGTGAACATAGTTGCCTATTGTCCATTACCATTTCTTTCATTTTTTTTATTATGTGCACCTCAGTTTTCTTTTTTTCTTTCTTTCTTTTTTCCTTTTTTTTTTTTTTTTTTTTTGAGACCGAGTTTTGCTCTCGTTGCCCAGGCTGGAATGCAATGGCACGATCTTGACTCACCACAACCACCACCTCCTGGGTTCAAGCAATTCTCATGCCTCAGCCTCCCAAGTTGCTGGGATTATAGGCCTGCACAACCACACCTTGCTAATTTTTGTATTTTTAGTAGAGACGGGGTTTCACCACGTTGATCAGGCTAGTCTTGAACTCCTGACCTCAGGTGATCCACCCACCTCGGCCTCCCAAAGTGCTGGGATTACAGGTGTGAGCTACCACCCCTGGCCTGCACCTCAGTTTTCTAATGTGGAATGCCTTCTTTCTCTTCACTCAGTTCATGTGGTTTGCCTATAGCTAATTTCAACTATACACGATTTAAGGAGAATCAAGCCTACTCATTCAGGGCATATTATTCCTTTGAACACAACAATTGACCTATGAACCATGGATGGTCTTGTAACTCAAAAAGGCCAATAACACTCAGTTTCAGACCTTTGCTGGAGCTATTAGGAAAGATCATTTCTATCCTCACCAGGGTTGCTAAACTAGTTGACAGAAGCCTTGAGATGAGTCTCATAATATTGAGAAATGCTGTTAGAGAAGAAAGTCAAGATAGAATATAAATATCCAATCTGTAAAGAGATGGACTATATCCCAGTGACTTTGCTTGGATCTCTGCACATTGTTATTAGCCAGCCTTTATTTTCCCCTGAAGTCTGTTTAAATCGTTTATTTATGTTTTTTTGTTTGTTTGTTTGTTTGTTTGTATATTTGTTTTGAGATGGAGCCTTGCTCTGTCGCCCAGCCTGGAGTTCAGTGGCGTGATCTCAGCTCACTGTAAGCTCCACCTCCTGGGTTCACGCCATTCTCCGGCCTCAGCTTCCCGAGTAGCTGAGACTATAGGTGCCCACCACTACACCAGGCTAATTTTTTGTATTTTTTAGTAGAGACGGGGTTTCATCGTGTTAACCAGGATGGTCTCGATCTCCTGAAGTCATGATCTGCCCGCCTCGGCCTCCCAGAGTACTGGGATTACAGGCATGAGCCACCACACCTACCCAGCCTTAAATTGTTTTTATGTTGCTTGCAACTGAAATAGTCTTGTCTAATAAGTTAACACCCAACAATTAGTTGTCAGTAACAACACATAGTTTGTTACTGTGATAGTATGGCCTACCAGTTGTACCAATACTAATGTTCAAATAAAATAGTGGGAATTTTTAAAAAGAGATTTTAGTGAAGGCTTTCACTTTAGAGAAAAGGATGAAGACGTTAATAGGGATTTGGTTCATGGAGAAGCTAGTCAATAGAACGGCCTTAGTTTCTTGGAAGTCTCTTGAAATGGTTTCAAATTCTTATAAACTGAGGGTTAGAGATCTAAGATAAAGAAATTATTTCCATTGATAAAACCTTGGTTGTGTGTGTTTGTGTGTGTGTGTGCATAAGCAGGAGTAACCATTAAGGATTAAATGATAAAATGTGGCCGGATACTTTATCCATTTCTTCTCAGTTTTCTAGTTTATTTGCATAGAGGTGTTTATACTATTCTCTGACGGTAGTTTGTATTTCTGTGGGGTCGGTGGTGATATCCCCTTTACCATTTTTTATTGCGTGTATTTGATTCTTCCCTCTTTTCTTCTTTATTAGTCTATTTAGAAAATCCTATTCTGTCAGCCTCAAATCTCCTTAAGCTGATAAGCAATTTCAGCAAGTCTCAGGATACAAAATTAATGTGCAAAAGTCGCTAGCATTCTTATACACCAATAACAGACAGAGAGCCAAATCATGAGTGAACTCCCATTCACAATTGCAACAAAGAGAATTAAATACCTAGAAATCCAACCTACAAGGGATGTGAAGGACCTCTTCAAGAAGAACTACAAATCACTGCTCAATGAAATAAAAGAGGACACAAAAAAAATGGAATAACATTCCATGCTCATGGATAGGAAGAATCAATATCGTGAAAATGGCCATACTGTCCAAGGTAATTTATACATTCAATGCCATTCCCATTAAGCTACCAATTACTTTCTACACAGAATTGGAAAAAAACTGCCTTACAGTTCCTATGGAACTAAAAAGGAGCCCGCATTGCCAAGACAGTCCTAAGCCAAAAGAACAAAGCTGGAGGCATCACGCTACCTGACTTCAAACTATCCTACAAGCCTACAGTAACCAAAACAGCATGGTACTGGTACCAAAACAGAGATATAGACCAATGGAACAGAGCAGAGCCCTCAGAAATAATACACACATCTACAACCATCTGATCTTTGACAAACCTGACAAAAACAAGAAATGGGGAAAGGATTCCCTATTTAATAAATGGTGCTGGGAAAACTGGCTAGTCATAAGTAGAAAGCTGAAACTGGATCCCTTCCTTACACCTTACACAAAAATTAATTCAAGATGGATTAGAGACTTAAATGTTACACATAAAACCATAAAAACTCTAGAAGAAAACCTAGGCAATACCGTTCAGGACATAGGCACGGACAAGGACTTCATGTCTAAAAGACCTAAAGCAATGGCAACAAAAGCCAACATTGACAAATGGGATCTCATTAAACTAAAATGATTCTGCACAGCAAAGGAAACTACCATCAGAGTGAACAGACCACCTACAGAATGGGAGAAAAATTTTGCAATCTACTCATCTGACAAAGGGCTAATATCCAGAACCTACAAAGAACTGAAACAAATTTACCAGAAAAAATCAGACAACGGCATCAAAAAGTGGGCAAAGGATATGAATAGACACTTTTCATAAGAAGACATTTATGCAGCCAACAGACACATGAAAAAATACTCATCATCACTAGCCATCAGAGAAATGCAGATCAAAACCACAATGAGATCCCATCTCACCCCAGTTAGAATGGTGATCATTAAAAAGTCAGGAAACAACAGGTGCTGGAGAGGATGTGGAGAAATAGGAACACTTTTACACTGTTGGTGGGACTGTAAACTTGTTCAACCATTGTGGAAAACAATGTGACGATTCCTCAAGGATCTAGAACTAGAAATACCATCTGACCCAGCCATCCCATTACTGGGGATATACCCAAAGGATTATAAATCATGCTGAAATAAAGAAACATGCACATGTATGTTTATTGTGGCACTATTCACAATAGCAAAGACTTGGAACCAACCCAAATGTCCATGAATGACAGACTGGATTAAGAAAATGTGGCACATATACTCCATGGAATACTATGCAGCCATAAAAAAGGATGAGTTCACGTCCTTTGTAGGGACATAGATGCAGCTGGAAACCATCATTCTCAGCAAACTATTGCCAGAACAGAAAACCAAACACCGCATGTTCTCACTCATAGTTGGGAAGTAAACAATGGGAACACTTGGACACAGGGTGGGGAACATCGCACACTGGGGCCTGTTTTGGTGTGGGGGGGAGGGATAGCATTAGGAGATATATCTAATGTAAATGATGAGCTTATGGGTGCAGCACACCAACATGGTACATGTATACATATGTAACAAACCTGAACTTTGCATACATGTACCCTAGAACTTAAAGTATAATAAAAAATAAAAATTTTAAAAGTTTAAAAATATATGAAGGCAAATAATAGAAGAGGAAATAAGGGTATGCAACCAATTGGGCAACAATTTAAAAGGTGACAGGAGTAAGTCTTCCCCTATCAATAACAATGTTGAATGTAAGTGGTTTAAGTTCCCCAGTTAAAATATACAGAGAAATTGAATGGATTAAATATATAAATCCAATTACATGCTACCTAAGCAAACTTACTTCACAGATAAACACACATCCATAGTATAAGGATGGAAAAAAGATTTCATGTAAAAAGAAACCAAGTCTACAGGAGTACCTGTGTTTATATCAGAAAAAAAATAAGATATTAAGTCAAAAATAATAAAAAGA
>NW_022303227.1:0-2550 GCF_002776525.5 Piliocolobus tephrosceles | reverse complement strand
GAGTTGATGGGTGCAGCACACCAACATGGCACATGTATACATATGTAACCTGCACGTTATGCACATGTACCCTAGAACTTAAAGTATAATAATAAAAAAAAAAGAGATACCAACTCACACACATATGTTCATTGCAGCACTGTTCACAGTAGCAAAGACTTGAAACCAACCCAAATGCCCATCAATGATAGAGTGGATAAAGAAAATGTGGCACATATACAACATGAAATACTATACAGCCATAAAAAAGGTTAGTTAATGTCCTTTGCAGGGACATGGATGAAGCTGGAAACCATCATCCAGAGCGAATTAACACAACAACAGAAAACCAAACACCACATGTTCTCACTCAGAAGTGGGAGTTGAACAATGAGAACACATGGACCTTGGGAGGGGAACAGCACACACCGGGGTCTGTCGGGGGCTTGGGGGGCTGGGGGAGGGTTAGCATTAGGTGAGATACCTAATGTAGGTGATGGGTTGATGGGTGTAGCAAACCACCATGGCACATGTGTACCTATGTAACAAACCTGCATATTCTGCACATGTATCCCAGAACTTAAAGTATAATAAATTTTTTAAAAAGTTAGTTACATCTGATAATGAATGTGGACCCAGTAAAATCTCTAATACATTAATATTTCCACATTATTTTGATTTTTTGATATATCTTTAAAAGCAATGCGATTTTGTAGTAAATGCCTTTATTGATTAACTTTATACCCACAGACAAGTTGTCCTTTAAAAGCAAGCTCCATCTCTACCTCTCATAAAAACACACAGTGAATGTATGTGTTCACCATATACATAAGGGTAGAGCAGAGATGAGAAAGCACACCTCAATCTAACATTACAATTCTAATTCACTTTTGGTATCTAATTATTATTAATGACTTTGTGGCTAATTCGAAAACTTTCCTATCCTCACTACCTGAGTAGAATATCATTTTGGGCAAATTATTTCACCTTTCAGAGACCTATATTTTCTAGCCATAAAGCAAGGATATTTATAGTCAACTCACAAGGTTATTATCTACATTGAAAAAAGTTTTGTCATATACACAATGCAAATAACCACATGCCTGGCTCATACTAGGTGTGAGAGTTCACTGCATCTTTCCTTTTCCAGATGTTGGCCCCTACTTGCCTACTGTAATTTCAGGAAACTATTATTTCTTGATTTGATTTCTGTGTTCCAGAAACCCTCGTTATCTTATCACGCCTTGGAGAAAAAACTTGAGATAGGTATCATAATTATTGTATTTTATACATTAGAAAGTAAAGGAACAAAGAGATTAAATATCTTTCCCAATGTCACTTGCTGGATGAGGAGATAAAATCCAGGACTTAACTTTGTTGATTCTGACTAAAAACATGAGTTCTTTCCACTAAAAAACATTTTTTTCATTTTTTTTCAGCATCTGAGGTAACCCAGAATCAACCATAAGTAAAACTCATGCTTGAATGTAAAAAATTATTTTAAATGTTCTCAAGAAGTTATTTTAAGGGTCAGAGAAAAGAAAATAAGAGAACATGTTTGGGCATTGACACTGCTGCCCATCTTGCTTGGCTTACCTGAACTTTCTGTGTTCTTATTGGGTAGCTAGATAATGTAAACATTATAACCTTTACAATTGAAAAGAATATAATGATGATGCACACGTATGTTTATTGTGGCATTATTCACAATAGCAAAGACTTCGAACCAACCCAATTGTCCATCAGTGACAGACTGGATTAAGAAAATGTGGCACATATACACTATGGAATACTATGCAGCCATAAAAAAGGATAAGTTCATGTCCATTTTAGGGACATGGATGCAGCTGGAAACCGTCATTCTCAGCAAACTATCGCAAGGACAAAAAACCAAACACCGCATGTTCTGACTCACAAGTGGGAATTGAACAATAAGAACACCTGGACACAGGAAGAGGAACATCACACACCAGCGTCTGTCGTGGGGTAGGGAAAGGGGGGAGGGATAGCATTAGGAGATATACCAAATGTAAATGACAAGTTAATGGGTGCAGCACACCAACATGGCACATGTATACATATGTAACAAACCTGCATGTTGTGCACATGTACCCTAGAACTTAAAGTATAATAAAAAATTTTTTAAAAAAGAAAAGAACATAATGCTTCCATGCTGATACAGACCACATCATCCTAAATTGTAAAAGTTGTAGGGAGCATTTAAGAGAATGTATTTTAGAGAATATATTTTAGATATATTTTAGAGAAATGTTACATTTTTTTCCAAACTAAACAAAGGCATGATGTATGTGACATTGCAACAGGAAGAACAGTTTCCTAAGAGTCAAAATTCTCTTATTCTGAATCATTAACTGCCTCCTGAAAATTTAAAAAATACATATTTTTAGTAGTGTGCTGGTTGGCTCCTACAGAAAATGACAGTA
Source organism: Piliocolobus tephrosceles (assembly GCF_002776525.5). Classification (NCBI taxonomy): domain Eukaryota; kingdom Metazoa; phylum Chordata; class Mammalia; order Primates; family Cercopithecidae; genus Piliocolobus; species Piliocolobus tephrosceles. The sequence goes on along the minus strand of NW_022303227.1, from coordinate 127 downwards.
AGATGGAGTTAGGAGGGTGAAAGCTTATGGAGGATCACATCTGTGAAAGTAAAAGGAACGAACAGGATTGGGCATGTCATGTTGAGAGCCTGTGATGCAAACATGACAAAATCTCATTGAGCCCAGT
>NW_022303226.1:0-1606 GCF_002776525.5 Piliocolobus tephrosceles | reverse complement strand
GCCTCATGGGTGACTAACTCTCATTTTTCCTTGCATCAACAAGTTATGTTTACTTCTTCGACCTACTCAAAACATTTTTTTTCTGAAATCTAGTTAACGTTTCTCTTCTTGTTCATTCAAATTATTATAACACTATGATGTTCTCTCTTCCAAACTTTCACTCAACAATTTGTGTGTGCATGCATCTATGTGTGACTGGTTGCAAACCATTGGCACCAGGGACGGGTTTTGCGAAAGACATTTTTCTATTATCTTCACAAGAAAACAAAACAAAACAAAAATGTAAAAAATATATGTTAATTATTTGTTTTTTGCTTTTAGTATAAATGTGAAAAACCTTTTAATACTTTAAATGCAGACACTAACAATCATCAAAATCTTCTCGATTCTTTGGAACAGTATATTCAATGAATAGGGCAAATCCACATTGTTGTAAGATGTGATAAAATGTACATTTTATTTAGTTTTGAAAAAAAAAAAGAATCTCACTGAACAAAACCAGAATACATTAGAGTTGTTTGTGCTCATCCATCAAATTAACTTCTGGTTTCTCCTTACTGTTTGAGTGGTATCAAACAGGTAGTCAAGATGATAACTGGTTTAAAGGAAAATAATGTTGACAAAAAACAGTTACTGACTTGAAGAAAAATGATTCTTATTAAATGAATAATTTTGTATGTAAACATTCTCATAGAGTGTTTTCATCTCTCCTCTGAAACAAATAGCAGTTGAATGATTGAATATTGACCAGTTGATAGAAGAAAACATTATTCCTTTTCTACTCCAGATACCTCTTGAAGTAAAAAGTGCCATCATTTTATGTGGCTACAACAGATTTTAACAACCATGTGTAGTTTCACAAAGAGATTTCATTCTTTAGGTCTAACCAGCCCTTTTTATGTCTTTGCAACTTACTTGGGAGTTGGAATGATAAAATATCTTTGAAGATGTTGTATGTTAACAAACATGGATATCTTTTTCGCCTTCATAACTTCTCACCTCCAAGCTGCCTGTATTGTTGTGAACCTAGCTGGCATTTAGACTGTGGTTTATTAAGATCATATTACCTGCTCTTGACACTTATCAGAAATAAAACAATTTGTTATCACCCTTTCTTTCACTTAATACACACCTCTTAACGTAGCTATACATAGACCTTAAAATTTTTTGTAAGACAATGAGACTGAACTGGCCCAAAGTTGGAAACCCCATCTCTATTAAATGTAAAAATTACCCAATCTTTGTGGCAGATGCCTGAAAAATTAGCTACTGCCTGAAAAATTAGCTACTGGGGAGGTGAAGACAGGTGAATTCCTTGAATCTGAGAGGCACAGGTTACAGTGAGCCGAGCCTGGTATCCAGCCATTGCACTGTAGCTTAGAGGAAGGGAATAAAATTCCATATCAAAAAAAATTGAGAATTAAACTTATTAGTATCTGTGCATCTCTTGGTTTATTGCCTCCTCTTTCAGTGTTATAAGTATCAGCTGCTATTATTATTGCTTATCATATATGTTCAATTTACCCACACCAAACTCTGCTTCATAGTATAAAAGAAAACATCAGAGCAATAACACAATCAGATGGTATTGAGTATATGGAACCAC
>NW_022303225.1:0-23557 GCF_002776525.5 Piliocolobus tephrosceles | reverse complement strand
TTTACATCCCTTGTGAGTTGGATTCCTAGGTATTTTATTCTCTTTGAAGCAATTGTGAATGGAAGTTCATTGCTGATTTGGCTCTCTGCTTGTGTGTTACTGGTGTATAAGAATGCTTGTGATTTTTGCACATTAATTTTGTATCCTGAGACTTTGCTGAAGTTGCTTATCAGCTTAAGAAGATTTTGGGCTGAGACTATGGGGTTTTCTAAATACACAATCATGTCATCTGCAAACAGGGACAATTTGACTTCTTCTTTTCCTAACTGAATACCCTTGATTTCTTTCTCTTACCTGATTGCCCTAGCCAGAACTTCCAACACTTTGTTGAATAGAAGTGGTGAGAGAGGGCATCCCTGTCTTGTGCCAGTTTTCAAAGGGAATTTTTCCAGTTTTTGCCCATTCAGTATGATATTAGCTGTGGGTTTGTCATAAATAGCTCTTATTATTTTGAGGTACGTTCCATCAATACCGAATTTATTGAGCATTTTTAGCATGAAGGGCTGTTGAATTTTGTCAAAAGCCCTTTCTGCATCTATTCTTTAAAATAAAGCGCAATCTGAGATTTACTATAGATTGTGCACAAAAAGTATATTCATACCACCATCAACTCCAGGAGACACTTTCCTTAAAGTCTTTGTGCATTCTTTCTAGCATCCAGGGACCACCCATTCCCTTTACCCTACCCCCTGACATTGCTAAGCTCTTTAGCTTCCTCCCTCTTTTCTTTATTGAGCTAGGTGTCTTTCTCTTTCTGCCTTAGCATGCTTTTCGAGTTCTGCCCCTCAACAGACTTTTCAAAGCTGTTTTCTCTACAAAGTCGTTTGCTCTACAAAGAAACTTTCAGACCAATTACCTGGAAGACTACATTTCCTTGGAAGAGAGCACTACAACTATACAATGGGTATTTTAATCAAAGGAGAAACATGATGTTCCAACAGGGGTTCTAAGAATCAGGGCTTCCTTAAGTTCTGGTTTTATCACTTGTATAGTGTGTGATAAATTATTTATCCTCTCCAAAATTAGTTTCTTGGTTTTTAAAGCAGTTTAGCCATATGCAGAAAACTGAAACTGGACCCCTTCCTTATACCTTCTACAAAAATTTACTCAAGATGGATTAAAGACTTAAACGTTAAGGCCTAAAACCATAAAAACCATAGAAGAAAACCTAGGCAATACCATTGAAGACAGAGGCATGGGCAAAGACTTCATGACTAAAACACCAAAAGCGATGGCAATAAAAGCCAAAATTGATAAATGGGATCTAATTAAACTAAAGACCTCTGCACAGCAAAAGAAACTATCATCAGAGTGAACAGGCAACCTACAGAATGGGAGAAATTTCTTGAAATCTGTCCGTCTGACAAAGAGCTAATACTCAGACTCTACGAAGAATTTAAACAAATTTAAAAGAAAAAAACAAACCCATCAAAAAGTGGGTGAAGAATATGAACAGACACTTCTCAAAATAAGACATTTATGCAGTCAACAAACGTGAAATAAAGATCATCACTTGTCATTAGAGAAATGCAAAACCACAACGAGATACCACCTCATGCCAGTTAGAATGGTGATCATTAAAAAGTGAGGAAACAACAGATGCCAGAGAGGATGTGGAGAAATAGGAACTCTTTTACACAGTTGGTGGGAGTGTAAATTAATTCAACCATTGTGGAAGACAGTGTGGCGATTCCTCAAGGATCTAGAACCGGAAATACCATTAGACTCAGCAATCCCATTACTGGGTATAAACTCAAAGGATTACACATCATTCTGCTATAAAGACACATGCACACGTATGTTTATTGCAGCACTGTTCAGAATAGCAAAGACCTGGAACCAACCCAAATGTCCATCAATGATTGACTGGATAAAGAAAATGTGGCACATACACACCATGGAATAATAGGCAACCATAGAAAAGGATGAGTTCATGTCCTTTGGAGGGACATGGATGAAGCTGGAAATGATCATTCTCAGCAAACTAACACAGGAACAGAAAACCAAACACCACATGTTCTCACTCATAAGTGGGAGCTGAACAATGAGAACACATGGACCCAGGGAGGGGAATATCACACACCACGGCCTGTCAAAGGTTGGGGAGGCTACGGGAGTGGTAGCGTTACGTGAAATACTTAATGCAGATGATGGGTTGATGGGTGTAGCAAACTACCATGGCATGCGTATACCTGTGTTACAAACCTGCACGTTCCACAAATGTATTTCAGAACTTCAAGTATAATAAAAAATGCCAGTATTACACACACTACGTTAGTTGGATTATTTAGCAATATTATTTGGGAAGCATTATTTCAGATGCATTTTATCTTGTAGAAAGTAAGACTACAGACTCAGAATGTTTAAAAAGCCCTTGTCCTTTATTTTAGGGAAAAAGGAGATGAATGAATACCAGCCAGTAGCTGGGTGACTACAATATCTGTGTTTCTTAATATAGCAAATTTATGATTTATACATGAGTGAAACTTAAGAATCCCAAGAAATTATCTCCTAGTGAGCAAGGAAAGAGAAGTTTTTGGACACTGAGAGAGGAGAGACCATGCTATACTTAACAAAGAGAAAGGTATACCTTGCAGACAAGAGTAGGAAATAATAGCTATTTAATGAGATATTGATACCATGCAGTTGAAAAAAAAATTATGGTGATAGACTTAGGAAATATGAAAGAGTCTCAGAATTTGTCCAACAGGGTAGAATACCGAAGATACATAATGGGGTTGCGGTATTTGTTCTGCGTCACAAAATATGAAGTTGCCTTTGGTTTTTGAGATTTGAGCTTTCCAACAAGGCGTAAAGTTTTGTTTATTGCAGAGACTGATTTCTCCCTCATGGGCACAGTGTAATATGAATAAATGTGCATTCTTTATTGCATTTTAATCTGCATAAAAATTAGTGGTTTGTCTAAGTAATAGGTTTGACACCTTGTTTTCATTTTATAAAAACCTTTTAGACTGTGTTTCAATAGATATCTTTATTAATAAAAGAAAATATAAAGAAGGTTCATTTCAATTCCAGGAATACATCATCACACCTATCAAATAAAAATGGGAAAACAAACTTTTCATTAAAATGAAATTACTGACATCAGATAGACATCTCTGCACATGTTATTCTCATTCTTACATCACCTGTTGAGAAAAAAGGAACTCAAGAGAGTGGCTCATGGCTTCAGGGAATGGAATTGAGATCAGAATAATGAGATATTGGTTAAAGAAAGCTACAAGAAACAAGCATTTAATTTGCTTTAGATGATGTCAGCTTTCTGATTGGTGAATTTGAATGCGTTTTTTGTTCCATTTTCTTTTTTTTGTTTGTTTCTGTTTTTGTTTTTTTGTCAGACCAGTTTTCTTCTTGCACAAAGGAAAGAGTATCATTGATAATTTCACCTGCATTTGGCTGTGTAAGTTCTGAGTTGCTGCGTGATGAAATGTGTGGCTATCGAAGCTTAAACACAAGAGGAGCTCTTTTTCTCATTATATTTCAAAAATTCCATTTTAAATGTTGGTCACAGTATAGGAATCAAATCTGAAGAGTCTTCATCCAATTAGTAATGGAAAAGGTGAAAAGGGTCAATAGTTGGCATTTGAAATCAGACCTACCTAAAAATGTTACTTTATATTTTCTTTTACCTACTAATCAAAACTGCAATTTTAGCTTCTCTTGATTGAACATCAGTCTATGTCTATGTCACATCAAGTACGTATGTGTCTGTGTATAAAGAGACAGCATTATTCATTACATACATAGAGAATATTTGTTATAAGTGGGTATGTTATTAATCATTCTATTAAATCAATGATACATGTGTATATATAATATAGGTACCATTTTACAGTTACTGAAATTGAGTGTCAAAGATGTTAAGAAACATTTTCAACCTTACATATTAAGGAAACAACATAAGCAGTTCTGACTCATTTCAGCTATTTCTCAACAACATAACACTGTTGAAAAAGGAAGTGGACCCCCCAAAAATTTGCCACGTATTTGGTGGTTATCTTTTTTTAATTATTTTTTTCTTTAAGATGGGGCTCGCTATGTTGCTCAGGCTTGGCCCAAATTTCTGGGAACAAGTTGTACTCCTGCCTCATCATCCTCAGTACTTGTGACTACAGGTGCACACCACTGCACCAAATGAGTTAACGTTTTCAATATTGCTATTTTTAAATAAATCTTACCTCAGTCCCACTTATCTTGATAAATCAGGCTCACATATTCATATCCATTATGTAAAACCTAGAATTATTACATCCTTTTTGAACGCTGCATCTTACTTCTTATAGCCCCTTTGGCAAGCTGACTATCAGTTATTACTTGCTGCTATTGTCAATGTTTGCCCATCTTTGTTCTAATTTTATTTCTCTCCAGGACTGAGAACTAAATGGCTATGGTAGAACTGAGAATCAACTAGTAACGTACAGGGTCTGAGTATGACTCAATATAAACATTGACAGAAGCAGTACCAAACACACATACAGCCCATCTAAAGCTATCCACATAGGATTTATACGTACAAAATATTTACCTCATCAGAAATTTAACACTGCAGGGTACTCCAAGCCTTTCCTCCTATTCTCATGACATTTTGATCACATAATTGAAAAGAAACTCAATCTTCTCACTATCAGTTGGTTTACATTTAGACTTCCTTTTTTATCTGACACTTCTTATCCACTATGTAATTCATTTTTTTCCACTGGGTTCTGTTCTGATCTCACCCATTAATCTCAAGAAAGTACCACTTCTAAAAGGCTTGGTAAATCCCTTCATCACAATCCGGCCTTCCTATTTTTTTCTCTAGTCTCGCTAATCAACTCTTTACCCAGTTGAGCTGTAAATGACTAATATCTCTAATTGAAAGTCTTGTAGCTCCTAAGAGTAAAAAGCAGAACTAGCTCTCATAACATGAAAGTCATCAATTAAGAGATATATTTACTAGCATATCTGTATTTATTGAGAGTGGCTGGGTTTGTTTTTTCTGCAGAAGAAAAGGATGCCCTGTTTTTCCATCAGTCTCTAATCTTAGGAAAATACTACCTTCTTCACAAAGCCCAGTTACCAACATGCCGATGTATATAATACCTCTGAATTTCAAAAGACAATGGTGATATTTTCCCAACCCAAGTAAATCATATTGTCTATGACATGCCTTTGTCACTTATTTAATCATATTCTGAATAAAATTTAATCCTAATCGGAGTTTTTATAGACATAATCTAAATTTTCTACCCAGTAGATTTTTTGAAGACTCTATTTTTTAGTGGAATTTTAGGTTCACAGCTACATTGATAGAAAGGTATGACTATTTTTCTACATAATCCCCGAGCCCACAGAAGCATAGTTTACTCCATTATCAGCATCATTTACCAGAATGGTACATTAGTTACAATTGAGAAACCTACATTTTAGGCTGGGCGCAGTGGCTCAAGCCTGTAATCCCAGCACTTTGGGAGGCCGAGACGGGCGGATCACGAGGTCAGAAGATCGAGACCATCCTGGCTAACACGGTGAAACCCCGTCTCTACTAAAAAATATAAAAAAACTAGCCGGGCGAGGTGGCAGGTGCCTGTAGTCCCAGCTACGTGGGAGGCTGAGGCAGGAGAATGGTGTAAATCCGGGAGGTGGAGCTTGCAGTGAGCTGAGATCTGGCCACTGCACTCCAGCCTGGGCAACAGAGCGAGACTCCCTCTCAAAAAAAAAAAAAAAAAAGAAAGAAAGAAAGAAAGAAAAACCTACGTTTCATATCATTATAATCCAAAGTCCATGTAATATGAAGTTTTTTTCATTCGCTCATTGTTCATCGATATATCTACTTTGGTGAGATTCCCATTAATATCTTTAGCCTGCTTTGAATTGGTTGTTTTCTTGTTGAATTTTAAGAGTTCTTCGTGTATTTTGGATAACAGTTCTTTAACAAATCTATATTTCATAAGTATTTTCTCTTAGTCTGTGGCTCATATTTTCATTCCCTCTGCAGTCTTTTTGCAGAGTAGACATTTTTAATTTTAATAAAGTCAAGCTTATCAACTTTTTTATTATACTTTAAGTTCTAGGATACATGTGCAGAAGATGCAGGTTTGTTACATAAGTATATATGTGCTATGGTGGTTTGATGCACCCCTCAACTCGTCATCTACATTGGGTATTTTTCGTAATGCTATCCCTCCCCTAGCCTCCCCACCCCATGACAGGGCCCAGTGTGTGATGTTCCCCTCCCTGTGTCCCTGTGTTCTCATTGTTCAACTCCCACCTATAAGTGAGAACATTCAGTGTTTGCTTTTCTGTTCCAGGGTTAGTTTGCTGAGAATGATGGTTTCCAGCTTCATCCATGTCCCAGCAAAGGATAAGAACTCATCCTTTTCTATGACTGCATAGTATTCCATGGCATATATGTGCCACATTTCTTCATGCATTCAATCATTGATGGACATTTGGGTTGGTTCCACGTCTTTGCTATTCTGAACAGTGCTGCAATAAACGTACGTGTGCATGTGTCTTTATAGTAGAATGATTTATAATCTTTTGGGTACATACCCAGTAATGGGATTGCTGAGTCTAATGGCATTTCCAGTTCTAGATCCTTGAGGAATTGCCACACTGTGTTCCACAATGGTTGAATTAATTTGCTCTCCCACCAACAGTGTAAAAGCTTTGCTATTTCTCCACGTCCTCTCCAGCTGCTGTTGTTTCCTCACTTTTTAATGATGACCCTTCTAACAGTCATAAGATGCTATCTCATTGTGGTTTTGATTTGCATTTCTCTAATGACCACTGATGATGAGCTTTTTTCATAAATGTCTTCTTTTGAGAAGTGTCTGTTCATATCCTTTGCCCTCTTTTTGAATTTTTTTTCTTATAAACTTGTTTAAGTTCTTATAGATTCTGGATATTAGGCCTTTGTCAGATGGATAGATTTCAAAAATTTTCTCCCATTCTGTAGATTGTCTGTTCATTCTGATGATAGTTTCTTTTGCTGTACAGAAGTTCTTTAATTTAATTAGATCCCATTAGTCAATTTTGGTTTTTGTTGCCATTGCGTTTGGTGTTTTAGTCATTAAGTCTTTGTCCATGCCTCTGTCCTGAATGGTTTTGCCTAGATTTTCTTCTAGAGTTTTTATATTTTAGGTCGTACTTTTAAGTCTTTAGTCCATCTTGAGTTAATTTTTGTTTAAGGTTTAAGGGAGGGGTCCAGTTTCAGTTTTCTGCATTCGGCTAGCTAGTTTTCCCAACACCATTTATTAAATAGGCAGTCCTTTCCCCATTGCTTGTTTTTGTCAGGTTTGTCAAAGATCAGATGGTTGTAGATATGTGGAGTTATTTTTGAGGCTTCTGTTGTGTTCCATTGGTTTATATATCTGCTTTGGTACCAGTACCATGCTATTTTGGTTACTGTAGCCTTGTCGTGTAGCTTGAAGTCAGGTAACGTGATGTCTCCAGCTTTGTTCTTTTTGCTTTGGATTGTCATGGCTATACAGTCTCTCTTTTGTTTCCATTTGAAATTTACAGTAGTTTTTTCTAATTTTGTGAAGAAAGTCAGTGGTGGCTTGATGGGGATAGCATTTTGGGCATTATGGCCATTTTCATGATATTGATTCTTCCTATCCATGAGCATGGAATGTTTCTTCATTTGTTTGTGTCTTATTTCCTTCAGCAGTGGTTTGCAGTTCTTGAAGAGGTCCATCACATCCCTTGTAAGTTGTATTCCTAGGTATTTTATTCTTTTTGTAGCAGTTGTGAATGGGAGTTCACTCATGATTTGGCTTTCTGTTTGTCTATTATTGGTGTACAGGAATTCTCGTGATTTTTGCACATTGCTTTTGTATCCTGAGACATTGCTGAAGTTGCTTACCGGCCTAAGGAGATTTTGGGCTGAGATTATGGGGTTTTCTAAATGTGCAATCATGTCATCTTCAAACAGAGACAATTTGACTTCCTCTCTTCCTATTTGAATACCTTTTATTTCTTTCTCTTGCCTGATTGCCCTAGCCAGAACTTCCAATACTATATTGAATAGGAGTGGTGAGAGAGGGCATCCTTGTCTTGTGCCAGTTTTCAAAGGGAATGCTTCCAGTTTTTGCCCATTCAGTATGATACTGTTCATGTCCTTTGCCCACTTTTTGAGATATGTCCCAATAATAGCTAGTTTGAGATTTTAGCATGAAGTCATGTTGAATTTTTTTGAAGGCCTTTTCTGCACCTATTGAGATAATTGTGGGTTTTTTTTTTTTTTTTGGTAATGGGTTCTGTTTATGTGATGGATTATGTTTATTGATTTGCATATTTTGAACCAACCTTGCATTCCAGGGACAGAGTCAACTTGATCGTGGTGTATATGTTTTTTGATGTGCTGCTGGATTCAGTTTGTCAGTATTTTACTGAGGATTTTCACATAGATGTTCACCAGGGATAATGGCCTGAAATTTTCTTTTTCTTGCTTCTCTGCCAGGGTTTGATATCAGGATGCTGCTGGCCTCACAAAATGTGTTAGGAAGGAGTCCCTCTTTTTCTATTCTTTGGAATAGTTTCAGAAGGAATGGTATCAGCTCCTCTTTGTATATCTGGTAGAATTCGGCTGTGAATCCTGGTCCTGGGCTTTTTTTTGGTTGGTGTGCTATTAATTACTGCCTCAATTTCAGAACTTGTTATTGGTCTATTCAGGGATTCAACTTCTTCCTGCTTTAGTCTTGGGAGGGTGTATGTGTGCAGGAATTTATTTCTTCAAGATTTTCTGGTTTACTTGCATAGAGGTGTTTATAGTATTCTCTGATGGTAGTTTGTATTTCTGTGGGATTAGTGGTGATATACCCTTTATCAATTTCTTGTGTCTATTTCATTCTTGTCTCTTTTCTTGTTTATTAGTCTGGCCAGCAGTCTATTTTGTTGATCTTTTCAAAAAACCAGCTCCTGGAATATTATTTTTTTTGAAGAGTTTTTTGTGTCTCTATCCCCTTCAGTTCTGCTGTGATCTTAGTTATTTCTTGTCTTCTGCTAATTTTGAATGTGTTTGCTCTTGCTTTTCTCATTCTTTGAATTGTGATTTTAGGGAGTCAATTTTAAATCTTTCCCACTTTCTCCTGTGGGTATTTAGTGCTATAAATTTCCCTCTACACACTGCTCTGTCTGTGTCCTAGAAATTGCAGTATGTTGTGTCTTTGTTCTTATTGGTTTCAAAGCCTTAATTTCGTTACTTATCCAGGAGTCATTCAGGAGCAAGTTGTTCAGTTTCCTTGTATTTATGCAGTTTAGAGTAAGTTTCTTAATCCTGAGTTCTAATTTGTTTGCACTGTGGTCCGAGAGACTGTTTGTTATGATTTTCGTTCTTCTGCATCTGCTGAAGGGTGTTTTCCTTCCAATTATGTGGTCAATTTTAGAATAAGTGTGATATGGTGCTGAGAAGAATGTATATTCTGTCGATTTGGGGTGGAGAGATCTGTAGATGTCTATTAGTTCTGCTTGGTCCAGAGCTGAGTTCAAGTGTTGAATACTGTTTTTAACCTTCTGTCTTGTTGATCTGTCTAATATTCACAGTGAGTGTTAAAGTCTCCCACTATTATTGTGTGGAAGTCTAAGTCTCTTTGTAGGTCTCTAAGAACTTGCTTTATGAATCTGGGTGCTCTGGTATTGGGTGCATAAATATTTAAGATAGTTAGCTCTTCTTGTTGTGTAGATCCCTTTACCATTATGTAATGCCCTTCTTTATCTTTATTGATCTTTCTTGGTTTAAAGTCTGCTTTCTCAGAGATTGGCATTACAACCCCTGCTTTTTCTTTTTCTGTTTTCCATTTGCTTGGTAAATATTCCTCTACCCCTTTATTTTGAGCCTTTGTGTGTCTTTGGACATGAGATGGGTCCCCTGAATATAGCACACTGCTGGTTCTTGACTCTTTATCCAATTCGCCAATCTGTGTCTTTTAATTGGGGCATTTAGCCCGTTTACATTTAAGGTGAATACTGTTATGTGTGAATTTGATCCTGTCATGATGATGGCTGGTTATTTTGCCCTTTAGTTGTTGCGACTTTTTCATAGTGTTGATGGTCTTTATAATTTGGTATGTTTTTGCAGTGGCTGGTACCATTTTTTTCTTTCCATATTTAGTGCTTTTTTCAGGAGCTATTGTAAGACAGGCTTGGTGGTGACAAAAATCTCTCAACATTTGCTTGTTTGAGAAGGATTTTATTTCTCCTTCACTTATGAAGCTTAGTTTGGCTGGATATGAAATTCCAGGTTGAAAATTCTTTTAAGAATGTTGAATATTGGCCTCCACTCTCTACTGGCTTGTAGGGTTTCTGCAGAGAGATCTGCTGTTGGTCTGATGGACTTCCCTTTGTGCATAACTCGACCTTTCTCTCTAGCTCCCCTTAACATTTTTTCCTTCATTTCAACCTTGGTGATCCTGATGATTATGTGTCTTGGGGTTGCTCTTCACGAGGAGTATCTTTGTGATGTTCTCTGTATTTTCTGAATTTGAACGTTGGCATGTCTTGCTAGGTTGAGGATGTTCTCCTGGATAATATCCTGAAGAGTGTTTTCCAACTTGGTTCCATTCTCCCTGTCACTTTCAGGTACACCAATCAAATGTAGATTTGTTCCTTTCCCATAGTCCCATATTTCATAGAGGCTTTTTTTCATTTGTGTTTGTTCTTTTTTCTCTAATCTTGTCTTCATGCTTTATTTCATTAAGTTGATCTTCAATCTCTGATATCCTTTCTTCTGCATGATCGATTCGGCTATTGATATTTATGCCTCATGAAGTTCTCATGCTGTGTTTTTCAGCTCCATCAGGTCATTTATGTTCTTCTCTAAGGTGATTATTTTAGTTAGCAATCCCTGTAACATTTTTTCAAGGTTCTTAGCTTCCTTGCATTGGGTTAGAACATGCTCCTTTAGCTTGGAGGAGTTTGTTATTTCCCCACCTTCTGAAGCCGACTTTTGTCAATTTATCAGACTCATTCCCTGTCTAGTTTCGTTCCCTTGTTGGTGAAGAGTTGTGATCCTTTGGAGGAGAATAGGCTTTCTGGTTTTTGGAATTTGCAACCTTTTTGTGCTGGTTTTCCTCATCTTCATAGATTTATCTACCTTTGGTCTTTCATGCTGGTGGCTTTTGGGTGGGGTTTCTGCGTGAATGTTCTTTTTTTGATGTTGATACTCTTCCTTTCTGTTAGTTTTTCTTCTAAGAGTAAGGCCTCTCTGCTGCAGGTTTGCTAGAGTTTGCTGGAGGTCTACTCCAGACTGTGTTTGCCTGGGTATCATGAGTGAAGGCTGCAGAGCAGCCAAGATTGCACAGTTTCTCAGGGCTTCTCTTGGCTAGGGGTTGGAGTTTCCCAACCCCTTGAGCTTCCCAGGTGAGGCAACACCACACCCTGCTTCGGCTTGGCCTCCGTGGGCTCCACTCACTGTCTAACCAGTCCCAATGAGATGAGCCAGGTACCTCAGTTGGAAATGCAGAAATAACCACCTTCTGCATTGATCTTGCTGATGTGTCTGGATTTGGTGGGTTCTTGGTCTTGCTGACTTCGAGAATGAAGCTGCAGACCCTTGCAGTGAGTGTTACAGTTCTTCAAGATGAGGTGTCTGGAGTTTGTTCCTTCAGATGTTCCGATGTGTCCAAAGTTTCTTCCTTCTGGTGAGTTCATGTTCTCACTGACTTCAGAAGTGACGCTGCAGACCTTCGTGGTGAGTGTTACAGCTCTTAAGGCGGTGCTCTGGAGTTGTTTGTTCCTCCCTTCTGGAGTTGTTCATCCCTCCCTGTGGGTTCATGGTCTTGCTGGCCTCAGGAGTGAAGCTGCAGACCTTTGTGGTGAGTGCTACAGCTCATAAAGGTGGTGCAGACCCAAAGAATGAGCAGCAGAAAGATTTATTGTGAAGAGAGAAGGAACAAAGCTTCTACTGCATGGAAGGGAACTGGAGCAGGTTGTCCTTGCTGGCTGACGTGGCCTGGTTTTATTCCCTTATCTGGCCCCACCCACATCGTACTGTGTGCTCCATTTTGTGGAGAGCTGATTGGTCCATTTTACAGGGACTTGATTGGTCCGTTTACAAACCTTTAGCTAGACACAGAGTGCTAATTGGTGTGTTTGCAATCCCTTAGCTAGACACAAAAGTTCTCCAAGTCCCTTACCACATTAGCTAGACACAGAGTGGTGATTGGTGCCTTTCCAAACCTTTAGCTAGACACAGAGTGCTGATTGGTGCGTTTACAAACCTTTAGCTACAGGGAAAAGTTCTCCAAGTCCCCACCCGCCCCAGAAGCCCAGTTGGCTTCACTTCTCAATGGCATTCACTGCAGGACTTGGTGGCACCTAGCCAGGGCACTCCTGCAGCCCAGAGGGAGCTCCTCCCCTGATCAAACTCAGCAGGTGCTGGCCAGTTGTCCCAGGCAGGCCTGCCAGAGCCATGTGTGCCCCAACTCCTGACTGTACCTCTCCCTCCACACCTTCCTGCCAGCAGAGGGAGTCAACCATGTCTGGCCTCGGCCATCCCCTGAGAGGGCAGGCCCCCACAGCGCAGCGGTGGGCTGAAGGGCTCCTTGATTGCAGCCAGAGCGGACTCCGGGACTGGGAGGTGCCGAGAGAGAGGAATGCTACCACGTTGTCACCTCTCACTGGGAGCTGCAGATCGGAGCTGTTCCTGTTCTGCCATCTTGCCAGTCCCTACCCTATCAATTCTTTCAGGGATTGTGCCTTTGATTTTATGTCTAAAATGTAATCATCAAACCCAAGATCACCTATATTTTCTCCTGTGTTATCTTCTAGTAGTTTTATAGTTTTACATTTTACATTTAAGCCTGTGATCACTTTGAGTTACTTTTTACGCACAGCTTGTAGTCTGTCTAGATTTATTTTTTGACATGTGTATATCCAGTTGTTCCAGTATTACTTGTTGAAAGTACTACCTTTGTTCCATGGTCTTGGCTCTGCTGAATCATAAAAGATCAGTTGATTATGAGACCTTTGTCACATGGGTAGATTGCAAAATTTATCTCCCACGCTGTAGGTTGCCTGTTTGCTCTGATGATAGTTTATTTTGCTGTGCAGAACCTCTTTAATTTAATTAGATCCCATTGGTCAAATTTTGCTTTTGTTGCAATGGGTTTTGGTGATTTCATTATGAAATCTTTGCCAATTCCTAAGTCCTGAATGATATCGCCTAGATTTTCTTCTAGGAATTTTATAGTTTTGGGTTTTACATTTAAGTCTTTAATCTATCTTGAGTTAATTTTAAGGAACTTGAACAAATTTACAAGAAAATAAACAAGCAAATGTATTAAAAAGTGGGCAAAGGACATGAACAGACACTTCTCAAAAGAAGACATTCATGAGGCCAACAAAAATGAATAAAAAGCTCAACATCACTGATCATTAGATAAATGAACATTAAAACCACAATAAGATACCACCTCATGCGAGTCATAATGGTGATTGTTAAAAATTCAAGAAACAACAGATTCTGGTGAGGTTGCAGAGAAATAGAAATACTTTTACAATGTTGGTGGGAATGTAAATTAGTTTAGCCATTGTGGAAGATGGTGTGGTGATTCCTCAAAGATCTAGAACCAGAAATACCATTTGTCCCAGCAATTCCATTTCACTGCAGCACTATTCACAATAGCAAAGACATGGAGTCAATCCAAATGCCCATCACTGATAGGCTGGACAAAGAAAATGTGGTACATATATAACATGGAAGAGTATGTAGCCATAAAAAGGAAAGAGATCATGTCCCGTGTAAGATTGTGGATGGAGCTGGAACCCATTATCCTAAGCAAACTAATGCAGGAATAGAATACCAAACACTGCATATTCTCACTTACAAGTGAGAGCTGAACAGCGAGAACACATGAGCATATGGAGGGGAACATCACACACTGAGACTTACCAGTGGTGGGAGGGAGAGCATTAGGAAAAATAGCTAATGCATGCTGGGCTTAATGCTGAGGTGATGGGTTGAAAGGTGCAGCAAACCACCATGGCACATGTTTACCTATGTAAGGAGACTGCACATCCTGAACATGTACCCTGGAGCTTAAAATGAATTTTTTTAAATAAAATTAAAAAGAACAGTGGATTATGTTTATGTGGATCTATTTCTTGGCTCTTTTTTCTGTTCCATTAATCTATTTAGCTCATTTTTCACCACTATTACAATCTCTTGATTACTGAGTTTCATAGTAAATCTTGAAGTAAAGATTTTCATTCCTTCAATTCTATATACTTTCAATATGGATTGACTATTCTGGGCTCTTTGCCTCTACATATAAATTTTGGAATCAGTTTGTTATACACAAAATAACTTGCTAGGATTTTAATTAAAATTGAATTGAATTTATTGCCCAATTTTGGAAAACCTGAACTTGACAACATTGAATCTTCCTATCCGTGAACATGAAATATCTCTTCATTTATTTAGTTATTCTTTGATTTCTTTGATCAGAATTTTATAGTTTTCCTCATATAGATCTTATACATATTTTATTATAACTATTTCATTTTTTAATGTTAATATAAATAGTATTGTGTTTTCAATTTTTAATCCCACTTGTTCATTGCTGGTATATAGAAAAGAAGTTGATTTTCATATTTTAACCTTTCTATGAAGTTTCTGTGAAGTATGTTAGTTCCAGGAGATTTTTGCTGATTCTTTCAGATTTTTGACATTGTTTAGACTCATCTAAAATCAAGACAGTTTTATTTCTTTCTTCCCAATCTATGTGCTTTATTTTTTTTTTCTCTTATTATGTTAGCCAGTACTGCTAGTACAATATTGAAAAAGAGTAGTGAGAGGACTCATACTTGTCTTGTTTCTCATCTTAGTGGAAATGCTTCTAGTTTCTCACCATTTAGTGTGGTGTGAGCTGTGAGTTTTCTGTAGGTATACCTTATCAATTGGAGGAAGTCCCCCTCATTCGTAGTTCACTGAGTTGTTTTATTTTTTTTTTAAACACAAATAGTTGTTGGAGTTTGTCAAAGGTTTTGTCTTCATCTAATGATGTGATCATGTTGTTTTCTTTTTTAGTGTATTCTGACGGTGGATTCTGCTAATTGATTTTTGAATGCTGAAGGAGTCTTGCATACGTGGGATGCTCCTTTTGGTCTTGGTATGTAATACTTTTTATACATTGTTGGATTCAACTTGCTAAGAATTTGCTGAGGATTTTTGCATCTGTGTTTATGAGAGTTATTGGTCTGTGATTTTACATTTTTGGAAAACTTTTTTATCTGATTTTGGTATTAGTATGATGCAAGCCTCAAAGAATGAGTTAGAGTATTACCTCTGCCTCTACTAATAAAAATTGTAAAGAACTTGGCATAATCTCTTCCTTACATGTTTGGAAGAATTTACTAGTGAACCAAACTGGGCTTGGTGCTTTCTGTTTGGAAGGTTATTAATTTTTATTCAATTTTAAATAGACATAAGACAATCCAAATGGTCTATTTCTTCTTGTGTGTATTTTGGCAGATTGTTCCCCCCACCACCGCCCCCAAGGAACTGACTTGTTTCATCTAGGTTATCAAAGATGTGGGCCTATGGGCATGGTGGCTCACCCCTGTAATCCCAGCACTTTGGGAGAACGAGGCAGGTGGACTGCTTGAGGTCGGGAGTTCAAGAACAGCCTGTCCAGCATGGTGAAACCCGATCTCTAAAATATACAAAATAATTAGCCAAGCGTGGTAGCACATGCCTGTAATCCCAGTTACTCAGGAGACTGAGGTGAGAAAATCGCTTGAACCTGGGAGGCAGAGACTGCAGTGAGCCGAAATCGCATCACTGCACTCTAGCCTGGGCAACAGAGTGAGCCACCATCTAAAAAAAAAAAAAAAAAGAAAAAAAAAAAAGGAGGGTATGAACCAAAAGTTGTTCATATTATTCTTTTAATCCTTTAAATGTCCATAAGATCTTTAGTGATGTTCCTTCTTTCATTTCTGACATTAGTAATTTTTGTTTTTTCTCCATTTTACTTAGCCTGGTCAAAAACTTATCATTTTATTTTTTCATTTTTTCAATCTTCTAAAGAACAAGTTTGTGATTTTATGGGTTTTCGCTTCTGTGGATTTCCTATTTTCAATTTTATTGGTTACTGTTCTAATAGTTATTGCTTCTCTCTGTTACACGCTGGATTTAATCCACTTTACTTTTCCTAGTGTCCTAAGGGGGAAGCTTAAATGACTGATTTTAGATACTTCTTTTTCTTCTAATATATGAATTCAATGCTATACATTTCCTCTAAGCACTGCTTTTGCTGATTCCTATATTTGTATTGATTTACAATAGTTGCACATATTTTGGGGGTGTGTGTGATATTTTGATACATGTATACAATGTGGAGTAATGAAATCAGGATAATTTTGATAAATTGTGTTTCCATTTTTATTTAGTCAAAAGTGTTTTATTATTTTTATTGAGATTTCTTCGACTCATATTTTATTTAGAAGTGTATTGTTTAATTTCTATGGGTGTCAAAATTTTTCAGTTATCTTGCTATTATTGATTCCTAGTTTATCTCCATGTGGTCTGAAAGAAGACATTTTATGATTTCTATTCTTTTAAATATGTTAAAGTATGTTTTATGGACCAGAATGTGGCCTATCTTGATAAATGTTCCTTCCGTGTTAGCTTGGGAAGAGTTTATATTCTGCTGCTATTGGATGAAATTGTCTATAGGTGTCAATTATATTCAGTTGATTGATAGTTTCACTGAGTTCGCCTCTGTCCTTACTGATGTTCTGTCTGCTGGATCTGTCTGTTTCTGATAGAGGGTTTGTTGATGTCTCCAACTATAATATTAGATTTATCCAATTTTCACAGTTCTAATGGTTTTTGCTTCGCATATTCTGATGCTTTGACACATACACATTAAGGGTGGCCATTTCTTCTTTGAGAATCCACCCCTTTATCATCATGTAATATGACTTTTTACCTATTTTAATTTTTATATTTGCTTGGAAGCCTGCTTGGTCTGAAATTACTATACCTATGCTGATTTTCCAAAATTAGTATTAGCAAGGTATATCTTTCCTCATCCATTTGTTTTTAATCTACATATGTCTTTATATTTTAAGTGGGTTTTTTATAGACAATATGTAGTTTGGTCTTTTTCTATTCTGACAATTTTTGTTTTTCCCTTGGAACATGTAGACCATTGACATTCGAAGTGATTACTCATGTACTTGAATTAATATCTACCATATTTGTTACTGTTTTCTGTTCTTGCCCTTGTTCTTTGTTCCTCTTCCTATTTTGTCTTCTGTTTTTTTAACTTTTGTGATTTTAATTATGTGGTTTGCATAATTGTATTTTTCTCTCAATTCTTAGCATACAAAGTATCATTTTAAAAACATTTTGAGAGGTTTGCTATAGTTTGCAACATACATTCACAATGAACCAAGCCCCCTTTCACATAACACTATACTGACCAATGGATAGTGTGTACTTTCAAATGACAAAATAATCCTATTTTCTCCCTCCCATAACTTGTATCATTGCTGTCATTCCTTTTACTCACATGTATGTAAGCAAACTTATATACTCTCTCTATACACACACACACACACACACACACACACACAAACATACGAGAAAATTTAATTGAATACATTGTTTTATTTAACTCTCAGGCTTTCCCACATTAAGCCTCCAGCAATACATCAATTACAGTTCAGATTTTTTTCTTATCCTGACACTAGTTTGCCCCCCCACCTTCCCAGAGTAGATGTAGTTGTTAGTTTTTGCTTCAGTGAGTTATGACTTAATACATTTAGACTTAAGTTTTCTACCTACATTCACTGAGACTTAGTTTTCTTACCTGTAAAGTTTGCACAATAACAGGCTGGGTTTTTTGTGGGGGTAAATTGAAAATTTTTGTGGAAACTTAACCTTCATAATGACTACAGTAGAGCCATTTCTCATCTTGGGGTAAATTATAAATCCAGCACTGAATCAGTGAAACAGTCTTCCGTAGATACTTTTATGTTTCTCTACACTTTTAAAATTAATATTTATTTCTTATTCGTTTTTGTATTTCTTCCTGATACCAATGACAGAATTACCACCAGGTCATCTAGCCAGATTTTCAGTTATTAATCAATGAATGGTAAATCTTAGAATTGCTTATATATTTCTTCCTCAGGTTTTGCCAATATGAAAGATTACTTCATGTTTCATTACTTAATTTACTTCTTAATTTCAATTCATTTTCTAGCATGGAGAAACATGCATTTTTACAAATACACA
Organism: Piliocolobus tephrosceles; assembly: GCF_002776525.5. NCBI lineage: Eukaryota > Metazoa > Chordata > Mammalia > Primates > Cercopithecidae > Piliocolobus > Piliocolobus tephrosceles. The sequence continues at coordinate 5,307 of NW_022303225.1, read as the reverse complement.
TATACACACACTCTCTCTCCTTGATATAGAGCAAACAGAAACATATGTATATGTATATATGTGTTAAAAAATATGAATAAGAATGTATACGACAGTGCTTTTATAACAGGCCCAAATGGGAAACAAATGAAATGTTCATAAACAAAATAATTATGTACATACATTGTGGAATATTCAATTACTAAGATATTTTACAGCCATGATAATAAACTACTCCCACATATAACATGGAACAATATGGATGCATCTCATACACAATAATAAAAGATGAAATAATACATAAGGTGCAATTTCATACCTTTTATCTACAAATAAAGACATAAAATATGACATAAATGTACTCCCACATATACACTTTTCCCATAAAGGAAATATGAATCCTATGTGTCAGATATCAGGATAGGAGTGTTTTGGGGAAGAGAAAGAAGTCAAGATTGATGAGGGTCACAAGGGAAGTGTCTGGGATGGTGATCATTTCCTACTCATTTACAAGTGTATATTTTCGATGGCATATAGACATGAAAGCTTATGGTTTGTACACTACTCTACATGCTATACATCAGTAAAAATGAGAAGTTGTTTTTTGTTTTCTTTAAATTATAGGAATATGGATTCCTATAAGTTAAATGCGCTAATAAGATATATTTAATAAATGATAGCATAACTGTTGTTAGAAACACACAGGTTCTTAATAGAAGTGAGCTTTTCTTCATTGATAATACTGCATCTACTGTACCTGGTGCTGGGGTGTAGTGATGAACCCATTACTATCAGGTAATTGACAGCATGCACCCACACATAAGAGACTCCAGGCTGCTAAAAGGATTTTAAAACATAAACCTAAGGAAGTTAGTTTCTTTAAAATAAAAGTATAATTTTAGCTACAACTATTAGGTAAATAATAAATTGATATTAAAATGTGGTATTAACAATAAAAACAGCGTTAAATTAACTATTAATGGTAGCTTGCAACTTTCATTATAATTCCTTGCAGTCATCAATTTTTATATATTTTTGTTCACACTTCTGGGTTTAATTGAAAGATCCTTTTCATGTGCTTATTCCTCTCACAATTGTGTTTTTAGCTTTTATTTGCCACATTCTGTGGTAGATTCAAAGACACAAAAGTAAAAGATACTATCCCTATCTTTAAAAACTTTTCATATAGAATATTACAAATTAAGCAATGATGATAACACATTGTAATTTGTTCTGATAGTTATTCTCGTGGTGCTACGAAAGTAAGAAACAGTGGTTTACAACTCCAAAGGGAGTGGATCAGAACAAGGCAGAGGTTTTCTGACCAGAAGGTGACAAATTGTAGTTGGACAGTGAATGAAGAAGAGCATGCTCAAAGGCACTTTCATCATTCAGTTTATTTTATTAAATATTAATTATTATTTATTTAGTAGCCATCCTTCAATAAAAGACTTGAAGGGATGGAGTTGGACTCATCTTTAATCACCAATAGCTGTCATTTTTTGAGAGACAAAATATGACAGATCCTTAAATAATGGGACAATCAAATGTAATGTAGCCATTAAAATACAGTACTCCTAACAAGGTCTCAACAAGGCCAGCAAATCATTGCTAAAATGGCTTTGAGACAATAACACTGTCTAGATATGAGACCAACATAACTCCGGCAGAAAAGGCTTGACCTTGTGTTGATCCCGGCTGCCTCTACGTCTTTATTGTTAACAGAACTCTTGTTCTATTTGGTGGGGTCTTTAAATAATTTACTAAGAGATCAGGTAACTCAGCCATAAATGAAAGATCAAAAGAAAGAGACACGGCACTTGAAATACGGAATAGAAGGGCATGAGTAGAGAGAGTTATTATTGTTCTAGAGAACATCTTTTCATTTTTTTGTGTGTATTTTTATGACCGAGAAATTTTCATTTCCTGAATTATTCTAATCTGCAAAAGTAATATTTTTATCTTTGTGACTTTACTACCATCACCCAAGTAGCCGTGGCTTTTATAAATCTTGTGTAGTCACAAAAACTACTCTACATGCACTTGGCTTTGTTAATGTCCAAGATAAATTAAAAAGAAAAATAAATTTATATTTGCATGTTTTCAGGAAGAATCCTCCATTAAATATTATTTATGGAGGCAAAATATTTTGTTAAGTTTTAAAATTTCTAAAAATAATTGGATATTCTAAATAAAAGAACAAGTGTAAAACTGGCCCAAATGGGAATAGTCAGATATTAGAAAATGTCCATCCAAAGTGCCGATGGTAACCAGGAGTTAAACAGAAATTAAGAGGCAGGTATATCAAGGAAAATATATGGCAGTGCCAAATGGACTATGAAACGATGTTTGCTTCATTTATTCCACTCTCTTAAACCATATTTGTTGTCTGCTTTGTATAAGACAATATTCTATGTGCTTAAAACACAATGATGATAATTCTGTGAGGCTCTCTCCCATTGAGGAACTCATATTCCAGTGGGAGTAGACAATTCCCAATAATACATAGCTTTCAATCTAAATACAGCTAGAAAAGGTAGAGAGGCAAAAATAGCTTTATTGCTTATGCACTTTGTTCTTTCACCTATTATTCATCAGCAAACAACTGTTGGACACCTATTTGAAAAGGTCTTCTGCCAAATGCTAAAAAGATACAATGAGACATGGTTTGCCTACAAACTGCTGATTATCCTGGAGGTCAGAGATAGCTCCATGTTCAAAGTATTTGGCTTCTCTGGAACTGCTGCTCTCTTGGACAGCTAGTTTTTGAGGACATACTATTCATAGTGAAATAGTCAAGGTTGTTTCGTTTCTATTGATTAGAAAACATGAATGTGTAATAAAACTCTTCCATTGTTGGGCAGGTTTAATTATATAATGTCATATATGTGAAAATATTTGTCTAGAGCCAAATAGAGGAATTAGAATTACTGGATTAAAAGACCCTTTGCATTTATGCATCTAAAAGAGTTAGTCAAATTTTCCTTTATGATAATGTTATAAATTTATATTCCCAATGGCAATATTGCTATACAACCTCAATAACATGGTGTTACTGGACTTACATATTTTGGTCATGTGGATTGATGGAAAATAAATATCATTAGATTACTTGTATTTTCTTAGTAAATTGAGATTGAGCATGCTGTAATATTTAAGAGGTATTTACATTTCCATTTATTTGAATTACCTATTCATACCCTGTGTTCATTTTTCTATTGATTTGTTAATATTTTTCTTAGTTATTTCTGGCAGTTCTTTTTTCTTTGCATTTTTTATTCTTTATATATTGTGGGTTTCTCTCCTTCTCCCCGGCCGGAGTGCAGTGGCCGGATCTCAGCTCCCTGCAAGCCCCGCCCCCCGGGTTCACGCCATTCTCCTGCCTCAGCCTCCCGAGTAGCTGGGACTGCAGGCGCCCGCCATCTCGCCCGGCTAGTTTTTTGTATTTTAGTAGAGACGGGGTTTCACCGTGTTAGCCAGGATGGTCTCGATCTCCTGACCTCGTGATCCGCCCGTCTCGGCCTCCCAAAGTGCTGGGATTACAGGCTTGAGCCACCGCGCCCGGCCCTCTGGCAGTTCTTAATCCTTTGCAATATACATTGCAAATGTTTTCTCAGCTTTTAATTTGTTCTTGGGCTTAGGTTATGGTATTTCTTCATATATGTGATATTTTTAATGCTGTTGACTTTATTCTTTAAAAAATAACCTTTCATAGCCTCCATGTTTTGAATCACAGAAAGACCTCAGCAGCTGGAATGACATAAAGTAATTCTCTGTTTTTCTCATGTATTTTTATGATTTTCATTTTTTTAATGTTTGAATATGTGATGCACTTGGAATTCATTGTGATATTATGTACAAAGAAGAAGGGCACCACCTTCAAATTTTTCCAAATAACCCCCAAGGTTCCTAATACCACTGACCTAATGATTCAGTTAATTATCCACAGGACTTGAGACAACCCGATAAAATATATTCAATCCTTATATATATTTGGGCTTATTTTTGGACTTCTTATTCTCCTTATTAACCTTTCTAGAGAGAGACAATATTATTTCATGTCAATAAAATTTATGTCAATCCTACTTAGTTATTGGGAAATATGTTTTAATATCTATTATGGCTAGCCATTGCTTTTCCTTGTTCAAAATTTCTTGGGTGTTTGCATCTCTTGGTATGATTTTTTAAGTAAACTGTTTTTTTCAAGTCCTTTTTCTCCCTCAAAGGATGTGAGAGAAACTATTGGTATTATTATTTGCATCATGCTAAATTTAACAACTTAGAGTTGACATCCTTTCATTATTTATCCTTCCTCTTCAAGAACATTGTTCAAGCCTTCCTTTGAGGCCTTTAAAATGATTTTAAAGGTTTCTTCACATAGGTATTGCACATTTCTATTTACGTTTATCCCTAGCTATTTTATCTCTGTAAATCAATGTTATTTTTGCCTGTGTCCCTTTATAGACCTGTCTGGATTTGATCTTTTTCTGACATTGAATACATCTGCAAGCACATCTCCTATTTCTGTCCCTTGCTGTCCCAAGCACATTCTTACTTCATACGTGAATATGTATGTCCATTGTATTTTTTTTTTTAAAGGAGTTCTCTGTGCTTCAATTAATTTTTAACAGTTTTAACCACCACACCCGCCACCTACCTTGGACATTTTCAGTATTAGAATGCTGTAGTGTAGGATGGGTGTGGTCTGTGTTATCCTATCACCTAGTTATCCTCTTCCTAGGAGAAGAGCATGTTATGTGCCTGCCTTTATAATCTGGCAATTATTTATTCTGCAGAAAGTGGAAGCACATAATTGTTGTTTCTTTCTCTCCAGAGTTTTTATTTTGTCTTTTGGTTTTATTTATTTGTTTTCAGAGATGATTCTCATGCTTGTTCTCTTCTTCTCTGGGTAAGCATTGAAGACTCCCCTCCCTTAGCCAGGCCCTAGTCTTCCTGCAGTGATCATCTCTTCCCCCCCCCCCACCCTCATGCTCTCTCAATGTTTGCTTCTTTTTTCCTGGTCATCTTTTCTTTGGCAGGGTCTCTATTAGAAAGTCCAGGCTGACTCTCTCCCACTAATAATGCTGATCTTTGGAGTAGTATGTGCTTTCTTCACCTTTACTTAAGTGTAGTAGGAAATTCAGCTCAATCTTCTTTCTCTATAGTGCTATTTAGGTGCAGCTCCAGAATGATTTTCATCTTTAGACAGTTTGTGGTAAGAGGTAAACACTATTAGAACACCAAAGGGTGAACAGATGTTCTGTTTTATTGTTGTTGTTTCTTTGCTTGCTTCTTTGTTTTGAGTGAGAAAGGCCCTCCTCACTTCCC
>NW_022303224.1:0-2675 GCF_002776525.5 Piliocolobus tephrosceles | reverse complement strand
TCAAGTTTATGTTTTTGATCCATTTTGAGTTAAATTTGTATATGGTATATGGTAAGAATCCTACTTCATTCTTTTACATATACTCAGTTTTCTCAGCACTCTTTATTGAAAAGATTTTTTTCCCCATTAAATGGTCTTGGCATATCTCTCTTTCCTTTCTTTCTTTTCTTTTCTCTGTCTCTGTCTCTGTTTCTCCTGACTCAGCCTGTTTATTGAAAAGATTGTTTTTTCCCCATTACATGGTCTTGGCACCTCTCATTTTCCTTTCTTTTCTCTGTCTCTGTTTCCTTCCTTCCTTCTTTCCTTCCTTCCTTCTCTCTCTCTTTCTTTCTTGTCTCACTTTGTCACCCGGGCTGGATCACAGTGGAGTGATCTCAGCTCACTGCAACCTCAGCCTTCCGGGTTCAAGTGATTCTCGTGCCTCAGCTTCTCGAGTTGCTAGGATTACAGGCGTGCACCACCACGCCTGGATAATTTTTGTATTTTTGGTAAAGACAAGGTTTTGCCATGTTGGCCAGGCTGGTCAAACTCCTGACCACAAGTGATCCTCCTGCCTCAGCCTCCCAAAGTGTTAGGATTACTGGCGTGAGCCACTGTGCCCGGCATGTCTTCACACCCTTTTCAAAACTCAACTGACCACTGACATGAGGGTTTGTTTCTGGGCCCTCTATTCCACCCCATTGATCTATATGTCTGTCCTTATGCCAGTATTACAGCTTTTTTTTTTTTTTTTTTTAACAGAGTCTCTCTCTGTCGCCCAGGCTGGAATGCAGTGGTGTGATCTTGGCTCACTACAACCTCTGCCTCCTGGGTTCAAGTGATTCTCCTGACTCAGCCTCCCGAGTAGCTAGAATTACAGGTGCATGCCACCACGCCCAGCTATTTTGTATTTTCAGTAGAGACAGGGTTTCACCATGTTGGCCAGGCTGGTCTCAAACTCCTGACCTCAAGAGATCCATCCACATCAGCCTCTCAAAGTGCTGGGATAACAGGCGTGAGCCACTGCACCCGGCCTGCTTTGTTTTTCTGAGACGGAGTCTCGCTTTGTCGCCCAGACTGGAGTGCAGTGGCACGATGTCGGCTCACTGCAAGCTCTGCCTCCTGGGTTCACACCATTCTCCTGCCTCAGCCTCCCGAGTAGCTGGGACTACAGGCACCCGCCACCACACCTGGCTGTTTTTTGTATTTTTAGTAGAGATGGGGTTTCACCGTATTAGCTAGGATGGTCTCGATCTCCTGACACCTTGTGATCTGCCTGCCTCAGCCTCGCAAAGTGCTCGGATTACAGGTGTGAGCCCCCGAGCCTGGCCTTTTTTCCTATTTTTAGTACAGACAGGGTTTCACCATGTTAGCCATGGTGCGGCTTGTGCATTCATAGGTTGGGATAATACCTACCCCTTCCAGTGCCATTTTAAAGATTTCACATAATACCTTACACAAATACATATAATACAAATAGTTTCCCACTCAGGACAGTGCCCAGTAGAGCTGGTGGGTCAGTAACTGCGGTTCCCCCACCTTGCCCTCTCCCTACCAAGCTCCCTTTCCACCTGCCCTGTAGTTCCCTTCCGTGTTCTCTTTCATGTGTAACATGCCTGTCTCTTCCACTAGAATCAGTTTCTCAACAGCAGCGCTATTGACAGTTTGGACAGAATCATTCTTCGTTGTGGGGACTGTCCTGTGCATAGTAGAATGGTTACAGCATCCTAGTCTCCACCCCACTCAATGTCAGTAGCACCCTCCAAGCTGTGACAGTCAAAAGTAACTCTCGACATTGTCAAATGTCCTCTGAAGGACAAAATCACCTCTAATTGAGAACTGCTGCACTAGAATGATGGCTACCAAAGTTTTTGGAGCAAGATCTACAATAAGAACCATTTTCTATATGTATATACACACACAGTATGTGAAAAAAACTTCATTAAATCATTCTTCCCCTTACATGTCCCACTCTGATACATTCTGTTCTGTTTTAAAAACAATGAGTAGGTTGATCATGGTGGCTCACGCCTACAATCCCAGCACTTTGGGAAGTCGAGGGAGGCTGATCACGAGGTCAGGAGATTGAGACCCACCTGGCTAATACGGTGAGACCCATCTGGCTAACATGGTGAAACCCTGTCTGCACTAAAAATACAAAAACTAGCGGGGCGTGTGGTGGGCGCCTGTAATCCCAGCTGCTGGGGAGGCTGAGGCGAGAGAATGGCGTGAACCCAGGAGGCAGAGCTTGCAGTGAGCTGAGATCCGGCCACTGCACTCCAGCCTGGGCAACAGAGCAAGACTCCGTCTCAAAAAAAAAAAAAAAAAAAAAAAAAAAATTAGCCAGAGGTAGTGGCGGGAGCCTGTAGTCCCAGCTACTAGAGAGGCTAAGGCAGGAGAATAGCATGAACCCAGAGGCAGAGCTTGCAGTCAGCGGAGATGGCGCCACTGCACTCCAGCCCGGGCCACGGAGAGAGACTCCGTCTCAAAAACAAACAAACAAACAAAAATACCAAAAAAAAAAAAAAAAAAAAAAACAACCAAAGGCAGGGCGCGGTGGCTCACGCCTGTAATCCCAACACTTTTGGAGGGCGAGATAGGCGGATCATGAGGTCAGGAGATTGAGAACATTCTGGCTAACACGGTGAAATCCCGTCTCTACTAAAAATACCAAAAAAAAAAAAAAAAAAAAAAAA
>NW_022303223.1:0-4703 GCF_002776525.5 Piliocolobus tephrosceles | reverse complement strand
CACTGTCCAGATGGGAAACCAGGGCGGAAACACCAGGGAGACTGTCCCAGGGTTCAGAGCCAGTGAACGGTGGTTCATACTGGGCCAATCCCAGCTGCCAGGCTCTGGGGCTCCTGGGGACAGAATCCTGTTGACTTCACTTGGGTGTGAGAGGCGGCAGCATCCCCCAAAGGCACCTGGAGAAGTGGTGTTACCCTCCATCCCTCCATCACCTGTCCCCGGAGTTACCCTAGGTCCCGTCCCCAGCGTTACCCTCCATCTCCCTGTCCCTGGCTCTACCCCCCGTCCCCTTGTCCCCGGCTTTACCCTCCGTCCCCTGCCTCCAGCGTTACCCTCCGTCCCCTGTCCCCGGCGTTACCCTCCGTCCCCTGTCCCCGGCTTTACCCTCCGTCCCCTGTCCCCAGTGTTGCTCACCATCCTCCTCACCTCCAGGCCCCTCTCCCTGTTCTCCCTCATTTTCCTGTTCAGCCAGAGCACATCACAGGCCTCTTCCCTTTTCAAGAGGCTCAGCTGCACCCAGAGGCATTCCAGTGTATTCGGGATGGGGCACACATGCTGGGGAAATGCCAGCACAGGGCCGGAAGGGCCTGAGACCCTCTCACTGTCACCCAGGAAGGATGGAACAGCCCACGGTCACGCTGATTGTCAGGCAGGATGAAAACTTCTGTGTCCGAAATGTTCTTTTCACTGGAACTGTTTGGACAGTTCGTGAACAATCAGCTAAATGCCAACAAGGGCCATTTATTCTCTGGCTAGTTTTCCACCCACCAGCAACCACACTCCTAGGAATTATCCCTAACGCAGAATCAGCACCTTGTGCCTTTAGGAAAACCTCTTTCTCTCCAGCTTTGTCCTCCTTCCACAAAAGGTGCCTCTGACTGCCTCACTCGCCGTACCAGGATTTCACTCGGCTACGGAGGAAAATCTGCGTGGGGCTCAGAGGTGGGTGGTCCCTGCATGGGCAGCAGGTCTCTGACATCCTCCGAGGAGCCTGGCCCAGGCCTGCCTCACACGCCAGGACTCTGCCCTCGGGCCCCCGAAGCTGCTTTCCCTCCAGGTGTCATGCCCCGGGCAAGAAGGCCGGACAATGGCCCAGGGCTGCTGTGGGTCCGGAAAGCCTCCCGACACCTCCCACTCCAGGACCCCCCATCAGCATCGCAGCATCTGGACCTGTGTCACCAGCCGCTCCGCCGTGCAAGAGAATTGGACTTCCAGGTGGGTGTGCTGCTTCCCTAAACAAAGTAGGCTGTTGTTACTGAGGAAAAAGGAAAAAGCTGGCATCTTCTTGGCAACCCCGTGACATCCAGACACCGGTTCTCACCACCACAGAGATGTCCATCCAGGGCAGACAGTGTCTTCAACCAAGCACCACTGACCCAGAAGTGCAGTAATTAGTACACTTTCACCACAGTCACCCACTCCTTCACCTTTACACCCAAGAAAAACATGTTTGCCAGGCAAATTAGACGTCCAGGATGTGTAAGGAAACCCCAAGCCTGCTTTAAGCCTCAGGCTTTGGAGACCGTTGAGGGCCATGCACACAAGAGCAAGGCTGCACCCGAAAGCTCTGCTCCTACCGGACGTCACAGACAGATCGCACGGCTCAGTCACATGGACCCTTCCAGGACTTCACGAGAGGGACCTCCGTGGTACACGCAATGACGTACACTTCGTTCAGCCTCAAACAGACCACGCCCTCGTTACAGGGTCAGAGATCCACCTCCTGCCATCAGCCCCCCCACCTCACCGAGGGTCTGCGTCTGCATCTGTAATAACTTTGCTGTCTTACCCGGGTACTGAAATGCAGCATCGGAATGTTTAAAGGTCTTTAAATAACAACACTCTGGGTGCAGTTCTTGGCACTTTAATGTGGTCACTCAATGCAGGCCTCACTCATGACTCTGAGGTAGCTCATACCTTTCCTACCTAACCCAGGAAGAAACGGAGGCATGGAAGGTGCAGCTCTTAAGGAGCAGATTAGGATTCAAACCAGTGATCTTCATCACATGCTGAGCTACCTCTCAGGCTGAGATAACGTTCAAAATTAACCAGGTAGAACAGCATTCCATAAATCATCCAGAAATGGTCCTTGTGGATGGGCCTGTGGTTATTCCCTGAAGAACAAGACCATTCGCCCAAAAATCCACCTGTGTCACACTCAAATGTTTACATATTCAATTATTTTTAAAATAACCCAATCAAGCATGTTCACAGCCATTTAGAGCCATATAGATTGTCTGCTTTGCTGACCATCAACCCAAGACCTCTGTCGACAAAGGGCACAGTGCCAGGTCCAGAGAAGGTGGGACAGAGACACAAACAGGAACCACTCCTTCCCTGGGAGCCTCGCTCTGATGGGCCGGTGAAGACATGGCACAGACGGCGGGGCACAGGCAGACGGCGGGCCAGGAGAAGGGGCTGCGCGGCCGGGAGACGGTGCTTTGAGCTCTAATGGATGGAACACTGCTAACCAGCGAAGGTGGAGAGAGGGCACCCGTCTGAGAGGATGAAGAGGCAGCAAAGCACAGCTGGCCTCGGGGAACCGGAAGCCACAGGGACATCAGGCTGGGTGCTGCTGTCTGCTGGTCACCGGCTGGGGGACTGTACTGGGCCTGGAGGGACATCCCTGACACTCCCCACCGGATGCCAGGGGCACCCCCAGCCCCAGGTGAGAACCACGGATCCCATGGCAAATGAGGACAGCCTGTGGGAAGTGGGGCTGGGACAGCTCTGCACAGCTTAATAGGAAAGTTGGGTTCTATTTTGTGGGGTTTTGGTCACGCCAATGGCTGGTCAGGGCTGTCCGTCAGGAAGTGATTTGAGGACAGATTAGAGAAGGGGCTGCCAAGGCCAGCGGGGCATTCACTGCCTGGGTCCAAGGAAAAGGAAATAAAGGCTGGTGATGTGACAGTGGTGGGGGAGCACAGAGGGAAGGAACTGATGGAGACACAGGGCTGGCTCCGCACAGGGCCACGAGCAGCTACCCGGGGGTCGTCTTATTAATTCTCCTCAGGGCCCCAAGAGGCAGCTGTGAGGATCCCTCTCCTGAGGACAGAACTGCTCCAGAGCCACACAGCGAGGATCCACAGAACCAAGATCCGGGCCAGCTCCAAAGTGGGCAATCTTGACCCCAATCTTGACCCCTCACCCGTGGTCCTGAGGCAGGGATCAGAGCCCCTGGACACACAGACCCTCCCAGGAACTGCAGGAAGGGGAAGCAGACGCCCTGGACCAGCGGCAGAACCCAGGGTTTCTGCCCTCCAGGGCACACTGGGACCAGCCATTGAACAGGTGGACACACGGTGCTTTAACCCGTGCTGGGGGAAGGAGCCCTCGCTCTCAGGGTGGAGACGGCAGCTCAATCGGGCCGGCCTCCCTGCTGGGCACAGCCTGAGCCACACAGGATGCTGAGGTGCCCCAACGCTGGGGTGCTCAGAGCCACTCAGCTGAGATCGTGGTGCTTTCTGTAACCACCCTCGTTTCTTTATGGTATAGATCTGGACTCCATCCTTTGCAATGTGTGGGGTTCTAAGAAGAGGCCAGCCAGCCGGGGAAGTGTCCTGGGCTCTGTCCCAGTGATGACGAACTTGGCTCCCCACAGGGCGGCCTGTTCACCACAGTGGCCCCCGGGGACCAGGCCTGCACCCACCTTGCTGAAGATAATTCACTTCTCATCCGTGAAAGAATAAAGTTGGACTAACTCATCTCCACACTCACTTCCAACTTTTTAACAACTTGTGCTAGGAAATCAAAGACAAGGACCCCGACCACGTCACAAACCCAAGAGGCAAAACCCGAGACTAAGGGACGATGCCACCTTCGCAGTTCCGAGCTTCACTAGGTGTTTTTCTTTTCTGGTCTGTTTTTCTCTTTTGGTTTAAATAATTAAAGATCCTCGTTGACAAGTAAAAAAATTTCTCAATGAAACTAAAAGAAGTGGTTCTAATTAAACATTTATACATTCTTCCATATACTTTTAAAACAGTTGTAATTATAGCTCTACTTACTGTTAAGTACTTTAACTAAATGAAAGGTTAATTATACAGATTGGCAATTATAAAAAATAAGGTAACATATTCATGGCATCATGAATAATTAATAAGAACTCTTTGATTTCATTCAGACCAGGGATTCTGTGCTAATAGGCTCTCAGCTGTCTTGAAATAATGGTGAAATTTTAAAATTACTTTTGTACTTAAACGTGTCCCCAAAGTGAAGCACAGCGGCTACCATCCATCGTGTGCCCAACAGAGCAACCCGCCCTACTATGGCCAACAACCTGATTCCCGAGGGCTGCATCCCGGGGCCATGCTAGTGCAGAGAACGTTCAGGAAACAGACCAGGTGGCAGGAAGGGGTCCTGTCCTCAAGGAACCTCATGTGTCTTGCTAGGGGGACACACAGCGAGAGAATGAAACCGGCAGCCATGGAATCTGGACCGCAATGCCCAGGCCTCGCCACGCATACCCACTGGCTGGCATCTCCCTGAGACCCATCTGGCACAGGCAGCGGCAGGGTCCGGCCCTTGGAGCGCAGGGACGGCAGAGCAGTGCCATCCAAGCGGGTGGCATGCAGACAGCGGCTTCTCCGCAAGTGCTCCTGGCTGTCAGGGAGCTGAGAGCTCCTCAATGGGAAGTTCTGGCTGAGCTCCAGGGGAAGTGGGTGGGAGGCCTGTCTCCTCTGCCCCGTCTCCTCTGCCCCGTC
>NW_022303222.1:0-4811 GCF_002776525.5 Piliocolobus tephrosceles | reverse complement strand
GTGCCTTGCCTTGTGCTTTTCCTTGCCTTTTGCCTTGATTTGCCTTCCCTTGTGCCTTGCCTTGCCTTGCGCCTTGCCTTGCCTTGCGCCTTGCCTTGCGTGTTGCCTTGCCTTGTGTGTTGCCTTTCCTTGCCTTGCCTTGCGCCTTGCCTTGCGCCTTGTTTTGACTTGCCTTGTGTGTTGCCTTGCCTTGTGTGTTGCCTTGCCTTGCCGTGCTTTGTGCCTTGTTTTGCTGTGCTTTGTGCCTTGCCTTGTGCCTTGCCATTCCTTGTGCCTTGCCTTTTGATTTGCCTTGCCTTGCTTTGCCTTGCCTTATGCTTTACCTTTCCTTAACTTGTGCATTGATTTTCCTTGCCTTGTTACCTGCCTTCCCTTGGCTTATGCCTTGCCTTGGCTTGGCTTATTCCTTGCCTTTTTCTTTGCCTTGCCTTTCCTTCCCTTTTGCCTTCCCTTGCCTTGCCTTGCCTTCTCTTTCCTTGCCTTGCCTTGTTTTGCCTTACCTTGCCTTTTATTTTTCCTTGCATTGCTTTGTGCCTTGCCTTGCCTAGTGCCCAGCCTTGCCTTGCCTTTTGCCTTGCCATTCCTTGTCTTGCCTTGTGTCTCGCCTTGCATTGCCTTGCTTGGGCATTGCCTTGCTTTGCCTTTTGCCTTGCCTTTCATCGCCTTATTTTGTGCTTTACCTTGCCTTGCCTTTTGTCTTGTCTTGCCTTACCTCATGCCTTACCTGGACTTGCCTTTTGCCTTGCCTTGCCTTGCCCCTTGCCTTGTGCCTTGCCTTTCCTTAACTTGTGCATTGATTTTCCTTGCCTCGTTACTTGCCTTGCCTTGCCTTGCCTTGCCCCTTGCCTTGCCTTTTGCCTTGGTTTGCCCTGCCTTGTGCCTTGCATTACCTTGCCTTGCCTTGTGCCTTGCATTGCCTTGCCTTGTGCCTTCTCTTGCCTTGCATTGTACCTTGATTCGCCTTGCCTTGTGCCTTGCCTTGGCTTATGCCTTGCCTTGCCTTGTGCCTTGCCTTACCATGCCTTGTCTTCTTTTGCCTTGCTGTGCTTTGTGCCTTGCCTTGCCTTGCCTTGTGTTGCCTTGCCTTGTGCCTTGCCTTGTGTATTGCCTTGCATTGGCTTTGCCTTGCCTGGCTTCACCTCTCCATATGCCTTGCTTTGCGCCATGCCTTTTTCCTTGCCTTGCCTTGCCTTTTTCCTTCCCTTTCCTTGCCTTGCCTTGCCTTGCCTTTTGTTTTGCCTTACATTGCCTTGTGCCTTGCCTTGCCTAGTGCCCAGCCTTGCATTGCCTTTTGCCTTGCCTTGTGTTTCGCCTTGCCTTGCCTTGTGCCTCGCCTTGCATTGCCTTGCTTGGACGTTGCCTTGCTTTGCCTTTTGCCTTGCCTTTCGTTGCCTTATTTGTGCTTTGCCTTGCGTTTTGACTTGTCTTGCCTTGCCTTGTGTTGTGCCTTACCTGGACTTGGCCTTTTCCCTTCACTTGCCTTGCCTTGTACTTTGCCTTAGCCTGGCCTTGCCGTGCTTTGCCTTGCCTTGCCTTGCCTTGCTGTATGCTTTGCCTCACCTTGGCTTTGCCTTGCCTTTCCTTACATTGTGCCTTTTTTTGTGTGTGTTGTGCTTTGCCTTGCCTTGCCTTGCCTTGTGCCTTGCCTGATTTGCCTTGTGCCTTTTCTTACCTTGCCTTGTGCCTTGCCTTGCCTTGCCTTGCCTCGTGCCTTGGCTTGCCTTGCCTTGCCTTGTGACTTGCGTTTCCTTGCCTTATGCTTTCCCGGCCTTACCTTGTGCCTTGCTGTGCCTTACTCCTTGCCTTGGCTTGTGCCTTGCCTTATGCCTTGTCATATTTTGTCTTATGACTTGCCTTGCCTTGTGTCTTGCCTTGCGTTGCATTGCTTTTTGCTTTGCCTTGCCATTCCCTTGTGCCTTGCCTTGACTTGCCTTTGCCTTCACTTGCCTTGCTTTATGCCTTGCTTAGCCTTGCATTGCCTGGTGCCTTGCCTTGCCTTGTGCCTTGCCTTCCCTTCACTTGCCTTTTGATTGCCTTGCCTCGCCTTGGTCTTGCCTTGCCTTGCCTTGGTCTTGCCTTGCCTGGCTTTGCCTTGCCTTGCCTTGCGCCTTGCCTTGCCTTGCCTTGCGCCTTGCCTTGCCTTGCACCTTGCATTGCCTTGTGCCTTGCCTTGCGCCTTGCCTTGTCTTGCCTTGTCCCTTGCCTTTTGCTTTCCCTTGCCTTGCCTTGCACCTTGCCTTGCCTTGACTTGTGCCTTCCCTTCCCTTGCCTTGTGCATTGCCTTGCATTGCCTTAGTTTGTGCCTTGCCTTGTCTTGTAACTTGCCTTGCCTTGCACCTTGCCTTGCCATGCCTTGTGTTGCCTTGCCTTTCCTTGTGCCTTGCCTTGCTTGTGCCTTGCTTGTTTTGTGCCTTGCCTTGCCTTGTGCCTTGCCTTACTTTGCCTTGCCTCATGCCTTGCCTTACTTTGCCTTGCCTCATGCCTTGCTTTGACTTGCCTTGACTTGGGTCTTGCCTTGCTGTGCCTTGCTTTCTGCCTTGCCTTTCCTTGTGCCTTGCCTTGCCTTGCTTTTTGCTTTACCTTGCCATTCCATTGTGCTTTGTCTTGCCTTGCACCTTGCCTTGCCTTGCATTTTGCCTTCACTTGCTTTGTGCCTTGCCTTCCCTGCTGCCTTGCCTTGCCTTGTGCCTTGCCTTGCCTTGTGCCTTGCCTTGCCTTGTGCCTTACCTTGCTGAACCTTGCCTTGTACTTGCCTTGCCTTGTACTTGCCTTGCCTTATGCCTTGCCTTGCATTGTCCCTTGCCATGACTTGCCTTGCCTTCTGCCTTGCCTTGCCTTTTGCTTTGCCTTGCTTTGGCTTCCCTCTGCCTTGCCTTGTGCCTTGCGTTGGATTTCCTTGCCTTGTGCCTTGCCTTGCCTATGCCTTGTCTTTGCCTATGCCTTGTCTGCCTTGTTTTGCCTTGTGCCTTGTCTTGCCTTGTGTGTTGTCTTGCCTTGTGCCTTGTCTTGCCTTGACTTGACTTGTGCCTTGCCTTGCCTTGGGCCTTGCCTTGTGCCTTTCCTTGCATGGCCTTGGCTTGTGCCTTGCCTTGCCTTTACTTGCCTTTCCTTGCTTGGCCTTGCCATGCCTTGTGCCTTGCTGTGCATTGACTTTGGCCTTGCCTTCCCTTGCCTTTCCTTGTGCCTTGAGTTGCCCTGCTTTGTGCTTTGATTTGCCTTGCCTTGTGCCTTGCGTTGACCTGCCTTGCCTTGTGCCTTGCCTTGCTTGATGCTTCGCCTTGTGTTGCCTAGTGTCTTTTCTTGCCTTGACTTTTTCCTTGCCTCACCTTGTTTTGTTCTTCCCCTTTTGTTGCCTTGTGCCTTGCCGTGTTTTGCCTTGCCATGCTTGTTCTTTGTCTCACCTGCCCTTGTGCCTTTCCTTGCCTTGCACCTTGCCTTGCCTTGCCCTGTGCCTTGCCATGACTTGCCTTGCCTTTGCTTTGCTTTGCCTTGCCATGTGCCTTGCCTTGCACCCACCCTTGGATTGCCTTTGGCATTACCTTGTCTTGACTTGTGTTTTGCCTTGCCTTGCCTCGCTTGTGCCTTGCCTCGCTTTGCCTTGTGCCTTTCCTTGGCATGCCTTATCTTGTGCTTTGTCTTTCCTTGCTTTGTGTCTTGACTTACCTTGCCTTGCCTGCCCTTGTGCCTTTCTTTGCCTTGCCTGGTGCCTTGCCTGGACTTGCCTTGTGCCTTGCCTTTCCTTGTGCCTTGCCTTGCTTTGTGCCTTGCCTTGCCTAATTTGCAAGGCAAGGTACAAGACAAGCCAAGGCAAGACACAAGGCAAAGCATTACAATTCAGAAGGCAAGGCACAAGCTATGGCAAGGCAAGGCCAGCCACAAACCAAGGCCAGGCAAGGCATGAGGCAAGGCAAAACAGTGCTAGGGACAAGGCAAGGCACAAGGCAAAGCATTACAATTCAGAAGGCAAGTCAAAGCAAGCACAAGGCAAGGCACAATCCAAGGCTAGGCAAGGCACAAGGAAAGGCACAACTCAAGGCTTAAGGCAAGGGAAGGGAAGGAGCAAGGCAAGGCACAAGGCAAGACTAGGCACATGGCAAGGTATGACAAGACACCAGTCAAGCCAAAAAAGGCAAGGGAAAGGAAGGCATGTTAAGCCAAGGCACAAGGCAAGTGTAGGCAAGTCATAAGAAAAGGCAAAGCAAGGAAGGCACAAGGCAAGGCTAGGAAAGGTAAAAGGCAAGGCAAAGAGGAAAACAAGGCAAGACATGGCAAGACACAAGGCAAGGTAAGTCACAAGGGTAGGGCAAGGCAGGAAAAAGCGCAAGGCAAGGCAAAAATCGAAACAAAGCAAGGTAAGACTAGGCAAGGCAAGACAAGGCACAAGGTAAGGCACAAGGCAAGGAGCAAGGAAAGACAAGGCAGAGCAAGGCACAAGGCAAGGCAAGATGCAAGGCAAGGCAATGCAAGGCAAGGCAAAAGTCAAGGCAAGGCAAGACACAAAGCAACACAAGGCAAAGCCCAAAGCAAGGCAAGACAAGGCACAAGGCAATAGACAGCTAGGCAAGGCAAGGCCAAAGCAAGGCAAAAGGCAACCCACAGGAAGGCAAGGCAAAACAAGGCACAAGGCAAGGCAACGCAAGGCAAGGCAATGCAAGGCAAGGCACTAGGCAAAGGAAAGGGAGGCACAAGGCAAGGCAACAAAAGGCAAAAGTGGAGGCAAGGCAACAAAAGGCACAAGTGGAGGCAAGGCACGAGGCAAGGCAAGCCAACTCATGGCAAAATGCAAGTCAAGGCAAGACAAAGCAAAACCC
>NW_022303221.1:0-2810 GCF_002776525.5 Piliocolobus tephrosceles | reverse complement strand
AAAAAAAAAAAAAAAAATGAGGCTGGGCGCGGTGGCTCACACCTGTAATCCCAACACTTTAGGAGGCTGAGGTGGGCAGATCACAAGGTCAAGAGATCGAGACAATCCTGGCCAACATGGTGAAATCCCGTCTCTACTAAAAATACAAAAATTAGCTGGGCGTGGTAGTGCGTGCCTGTAATCCTAGCTACTCAGGAGGCTGAGGCAGGATAATTGCTTGAACCCAGGAGACAGAGATTGCAGTGAGCCGAGATCATGCCACTGCACTCTAGCCTGGCAACAGAGTGAGACTCCGTCTCAAAAAAAAAAAAAAAAAAATTGAATCTACTCAGAATTATTGATATTTTAAAAACAAACCACAACTGCAAAACCTATTAAGTTCTGAATTAATTCTTCAGGAATAGTTAAAGCACGTGTGGCAGGACCTCTTTTTAGCAGCACTTCCCATTAGCCATGCTTTTTGACACTATAATATACTCGTGGCCGGGGGAGAGGGGTGGGAGGAACCCTAAATATATGCCAAATATATTATAATTCATGGCCTTTATTATTCAGTTGGCTTTCCCATTAAATATGTAGTTCTTGAAATTACTTTTGCCAGAATGGGCTTTGGAATTTTAAATACTAAACTCCCAAGGGTTTAATAAGAATCAACCACCAACTTTGGGAGGCCGAGACGGGCGGATCACGAGGTCAGGAGATCGAGACCATCCTGGCTAACACGGTGAAACCCTGTCTCTACTAAAAAATGCAAAAAAAAAAAAACTAGCCGGGCGAGGGCGGGCGCCTGTAATCCCAGCTACTCGGGAGGCTGAGGCAGGAGAATGGCGTGAACCCGAGGGGCGGAGCTTGCAGTGAGCTGAGATCCGGCCACTGCACTCCAGCCTGGGCGACAGGGCGAGACTCCATCTCAAAAAAAAAAAAAAAAAAAAAGAATGAACCACCAGGATACCTCAGAAAGGCCCAGGGAGGGGAAATTTCTACCCCTTGGTTTCCATGACTCAGGTGACTCTGATGAGGTTAAGCTCTATTTCACTTGTGCTTCTTTTCTGTGGTTCGGATAATACTTAAAAATATACATCCAATTTCGATTTTAGGTCTGACTAGTCTTTGTTTTCTCTAAGCACGCTTATTTATAGTCTTATATTGCTTAATTACAAAATAAAATTATGAAGTCAGGAAATACTAGTGTAAAACTATATTTAACAAAAACACACAAATCTCTTTGAGACACACAGATTGGCAGAAATGTCAAAACAGTATGTATTAAAACAATCTTTTCATCCTGTTTGAAAATAAAATTCAGACACAGATTTCACCTTAGTAGACCAGTAAGTTATCAGGGTATTGAGTAGCATTATGTAAAACAGCATCTTTTGTTATTCCTGCTTTAAGCAGCAGTACTCTATATTCAAAGGAGCACTGGCAACAGGCCAGGTATTAAATAGTAAACCCCTATCCTAGCTCTTTGGATAGTTTAAACATTACTCATAACTGCTTTTTTAAAGAAATGACACCTGTACTTTGTTTGAAAACAAACTACCTGTGGATACTACAGCATAACATGCAACAAGTTAAAAATTAGCCCACAGTGTTTGCTGTAGGATCGTGAGACGCTTTGTTAACACAGCCTATGCTTTTCTGTAAGTAAACTTTGGAGTATAGTGGAGAATAGCAAGTGCAAAATCCAACAACAGCATCACCTAGACAGGCTGTGCCATGATGCCTTGTTTCATAGGCTGGAAGTGCCCAGAAAAGCATGTGATATGGAAAAGGCTAACATTAAAACCACCAAATAAAATCCCACGGGAGTCTGATGTGATAAGTATATTGCATTTCCCCCAAAATACACTTCTACTGTCAGTAGAAATATTTCCCATCTCTTTTAACAGATTCAATACTTTTGTAGCAAGAAGAGTAGAATGAATATTACATATAAAAAATTAAATTAGAGTTTTGGAGAAATTTGCTAAGACGACAGGTTACATCCTGTAGTTGAAGTGCATTAAATCTGAAGTTGAAAAACTATTCATTTCATTAAATCTATGTTATTAGGGAAATAAATTGTTGCAAAATGCCAAATGTGTTACCCTGACTGTAAATGCTTATATATATAACTATATATGCTGTTTAAAAACAATATATAGGTCATATATAACTAAAATATAATTTGTTGCTATTATAAACATTAAAGGAAGGCTTAAGAAGATAGCAAAAGTTGAAAATAAAGTGGAAGAATGCTTTAGTTGACTTAGAAGAACTGCCAACATTTCAGTTATGAAGCCATTATGTTATCAAGCAATTTAAGATTACAGACCTAGCAAAATGGTAAAGGAGTCACTAAACGTAACACAGTAAGGAAAAAGGCCAAATTAGATGTATGGACACATTTCCACTCAGGAGCACAGGTTAAATCATGGCTATCCTGGCATTTAGAATGGTCATTCTCAAATCCTTGTCAATCAGTGGCAGCAACAACAAGGCAGATTTACTGAAAATGAGAATTTGTCCAGATGCATTTTAACATCCACAAAGTCTCCCAAAACTAAAGGAAAATGAAGGGACCTCTGACACCAATGGCAGAGAAATCCTTTTGGAATAGAATCACCATCCTTCTGTTGCAGCTGTAAGTGAAAGCAAGCCTCACATAACATCATGCCTAGGCTTTGGAGTGTTCCTCAGTGAATTAGTCAGTAGTGTGTTTAGAACGCAGCCCAGAAAAATCAAACTTCAGTTTTACCATGTAATATAGAGAGGCTCTTGCTTCAAAACTGTACATGGAAGATTTTTCCTCCATAACCCTAGCCCCA
>NW_022303220.1:0-1334 GCF_002776525.5 Piliocolobus tephrosceles | reverse complement strand
GTGTGTCCAGGGCTCTCTGATCGCTGCCTCAGGACCACGGGTGAGGGGTCAAGATCGCCTGCTTTGGAGCTGGCCCGGATCCTCAGTAACAACACCCTACTTTGGCCTCCTCTGGTCAGGGGCCACGCCCTTGACCTGGGCAGCTCCGGGTCCTCGCACTCAGGGGCTCAAGGCGGGGGCTGGGTGCAGAGAGAAGGAGAAGGGCGGCGGTTTGAGCCCAACTGCGTTGGCTTCATCTTCTGCCTCTTGTCCCTAAATACATTTGCAAAGTTTTCCAGATGAAAACTCAGAAGGGAATTTTAATGACTGGAATCTGTGAATTCCATGGAAGCCAAGTCTGTCCACCTGTTTCACCCACCTCACTTCTCCCCATTGGGGCGGATTTTGGCAGCGTTCATAGGGGCAGGGACGCAAGGGGTGGTGGCCAACCCTCAGCCCTGCGTCCCTCCCCTCCTCCCCTCAGCGCCAGAGCATTTCGGTGTCATCCCCTTCCCTGCAGGCGTCCTCATGAAAACCAAGTGCAGCTGGAGGGAGACGCCTGTGCCCGCTCCTGTGACCTTCCCGGCCAGCCCGGCTGCAGCGGCCTCTCGGCAGGCATCTGTCTGGTGCTGCCTCCGTGCCCCTGCCATCACCTGACGCTCCTGCTCCTGAATCTCACGCGTATGTTCCGTGCAGCCACCTCACGGGCTCCCTGGGAACGGATACAGGGTCTCACGCCGGTCAGAATGCTCTTCTCTGTTCACTGAATAGTCCAACACGGAATCATTCCTCTGTGATTATTGATGCTTTGTTATGTAGAACTGGAATGAAGAAAAAGTGAATTCAGACATAACAGCCATCAGGTTGAAGCTAGGTAATTGCATTAGGGAATTAAATGAGAGCATTTGAGCTTGTCAAGTTCTAATTCCACATCTTCGTATCCCCATCACCCCATAGCCAGTGTCTATCACAGCCCTTGGTCAGGAGTTTCTTGATAAATGCTTATTGAATTGAACTGGACTGAGCTTAACATTCCCACCCAGAGTTACAAGCCAGTCCCTGAGCAAATTGCATTGAGAACGTGAGTTTGACGTCACTGTGGTAAGGGGTATCCTACACGCCATAATTCCTAGTCAGTATCGGGTATTTAGTCAAAAAGACTCAAGTATAGAGAGGCATTGGCCCATCTGGCAAAAGGGCAAGGCACGGTGCTTTAGGTCCAGGTCCCCAATATCAACTATGAAAATAAAATGTTGTCAACTCCAATTACAGCCCTGTCCTCAACTGGTCACTGTTTATACTAACAATTATAAACAGCTTGAACTTGCTGTCCTGAGAGGCAACACACCCTCCAT
>NW_022303219.1:0-16718 GCF_002776525.5 Piliocolobus tephrosceles | reverse complement strand
AAAGAAGAAGTCAAATTGTCCCTGTTTGCAGATGACATGATTGTATATTTAGAAAACCCCATCGTCTCAGCCCAAAATCTTCTTAAGCTGATAAGCCACACACTTTTAAACAACCAGATTTCATGAGGACTCACTATCAGAAAACCAGGAAGTGGGAATCTGCCCCCATGATGCAGTCACCTCCCACCAGGCCCCTCCTCAAGCATTAGGTATTACAATTTGAAATAAGATTTGGGCAGGGACATAAATCTAACCCATATCAGTGGGACTTCTACATTTTAGTTGTATTTTCTTCAGAGTCAACTGGCAAAACTTAATCCAATTATTCAACAAGTGGCTCACCGATAATCTCCAATTTTGAAGTTTTAGCAAACTATAATGATTGAACAAAAGCTTACAAGGAGAAAGCCATTCAAATGTATTCCACAAAAGCAAAGGAGGAACTGAACACATTAAGAGAACACAAATAGTGAACTCAATTTATTTTTAAAATTTTGTTTTGTGATTGGCGATACATCAATTCATGAAAATGAGTTTTGATGGATACATCAATTCATGAAAATGAGTTTTGATTTTAAAAATTTACATGCTGCACAAAGTGGAATAAAATTCAGATTGCCTAGGATATTATAGATGTGAATTTGACAAAACATTCAGATGAATTATAAGTAGTGGAAACCTAATTTGACACATCCTATCGTTAAAAATATATTTTGAAAAAAAAAGGTTTTTGAATGGAGGCAGAAAGACAGCCTATGAAAATATTTGTTCTGAAAAATTATACATTTCAAAATGGAAAGAATTAGAATTGGTAATAACCTCCATTTAGCAGAATGCTCTCTACACTTGTGTGTACTTCAGTACCTGTAGGAAGAGTATTTCCTCCATTGAATGTATTACAATATATAGAAAGATCACTTGAATTTATGACTACAGGAGATTTTTAAAGTAATTAATAATAATCAATTAAAATGTATTTTCAGAAAAATGCCAATGACTCAGGATTAGAGACAGAAATGGAATAAAGTGTATGAGTATATAACAAGAACAACTATTCTGCATAATTTAATTTTTATATTCAGATAATTCATATGAAATATTTTAAGTTGACTTTAATATACATGATATATATTATTTTTAATTTTTAGAAAGATTTTTAGATATGAAAAAAATTACTGAATGACACTATTTGAGAGGCTAAACAATATTATAAAGCCAGTTGGTTAGTCCATTAATAAATGTTTCAAAACATGAATTAATTTTAATTACATTTTTGCATCAGGTTTAACTCATAAAACTGTCCCTGTTCAAAAGACATATCATGTTTTTTTTGCTACCCTGAGACACATGCACCTCTATTACCCTACGGTCTAGGATGAGCTCCCTTCCCTCCTTCTCAAAGGCACTCCTCAGTTTGCCAGAAGCTCCTTCATTTTTACAGGGATACAGACCTACCAGTTACCACCAGTTCAAGTCACTAGCAGGAGCTCACCAGTGAGGTCAGAATTTAGGAAATGGTAGAAAAAACTATTGACTTCAGGCAACTTCTGCTTTTTAGCTAACAGTGAGCACAACACTGTGCACTGGTTAAAAAGAGGAAGGATAAAATGCAGGTGTTCTGTAAACTGACAACTTATACGACACATTACTTATCTCTAGCCATAAAATACTCCCTCGTTTTCGTTATAGTCTTTCTTTTTCCATAGTTCTCTCTTTCCTTTTACTTCTGCAACCTTTCCCTTCGCCACTTTGAGCTGCCTGGGAGGTATGCAGCCTGGAATCATAATTCTAGTCTAAAAAATGCCATTTTCAATTAGTGGCCTTTCCCTTGTTTGTCCTCAGAAAGAATTGTTTGTGTGATATTTAAGCTAAAATAGAAGTTGGAGAAGGTCTGCTATAAAAAGAAGGGACTTACGATGTCCCAGTAGAACTGCAGAGCTGATGTGAATAAAGACAATTGTTGGTTTCAAGGGGGTGCCTTGCTGACTTAGGATAGAGAGATCAGATCGCCTTTATTAAAATGCAGACACACTCAAACTGATTGACAGTAAACCCTCATAGAAGAAAAGTATCCTGTCCGCATAAGATCACTACAAAATCCATCAGCAACATTCTGCTTACCCTCTATTACAGCAGATCTTATGCACTGTAATATTTGTGTATATGCCTCTTTTTCCCACTAGACTGAGCTGTTGAAGAACTGGGATCTTATCTTATTAATCGCTATATATATCCCCAGGGCCTAGTATAGTCTGGGCACAAAATAGGCACTCAATGAATAATTGCTGAATGAAGGAATCATGAATTCAATCATGTCTACAAATTCTTAAGTCACAAATACTGCAGATGCTTGAAGAATGTAATGAATTATTTGCATCAGTGTTACAAGGTCTGTTTGTTGCAAGTCATCTGCCATGGGGAAGCTTCTCTGTCTCATTAGCATCATCTCAGCATTATCAAACCGTGTTCATGAAACTTGCACCTATTTTTAGAATGACTAGGACCTTATCCTGTAAGATTTAAACATTTCTTCATTAGTTTTCCTCCACTTTCAGCAATTCTACGACCCAAATTGCAATGTGAGTGATTTCAAATACAAAAGATTGATGAAAGGAAAATATTTAACTTTCACAGTTGCAAGATGTTTTAAAGATCAGTCGCCTGGTATAATCCTCTCAATTAACAAATGAATCAACTCTTACCCAGAAAAACTTAATTCATCCAAGTTCAGAGGATTGGTTAGTAGTAAGCCAAGAATAAAAACAATCTTCCCAACCTTTATTTTTTCCATGATGTTAACTGAAGTTGGCAAAAGGAAAATAAAGAGAAACAGAAATTAAAAGTAATGAAGAAGCAACTAAAATAAGAAAATATACAAGGAGAAAAACATGTTTATGCAACAGATTTACATTTTACCATTTTGGTGCAAAACTCCTTTAAAGTTATTTACATTAAATGAATCCTGGTGATTTGAAGGAATCCTGTCTAGGTCAGCTTCTCCAGACAACAGACTTTGAGCACCTGAGATTCGCATGCAGGAAGTGTACTGGGGAGTGCTCCCAGAGCAACACCTGTCAGTGTCTGAGGGGAGTCAGGTGGAGCACAGGAAGCAGCGGCAGTTGCAGCAAAGACTCAGACAATCCAGTGGGGTGCTATAGAGCTTTGGTGCCCCGTCAGAGTTGTCCCCAATTAAAGCAAGGATACTAGGCTTTTTACCGCCACATCAACCCGTCAGTGGACTCACACTGAGGGCACGTTTTTGGGAAAGATTCATCTGCAGGTCTTCAGCAGCCAAAGCTTCCTGGCAGCTGGGGTAATAAAAGTTTCAATCCTAAAGAAAACTCTGAGTAATGCAACATAGGATTCACTATTGACCACTCTTTGTGCGACTTGGATCTACTTACTTTAGGTAATAAATAAACTTCATCTGAGAACAGCTCCTCCAGGTTTCAAGCTTGTTTCTTTTTCTAACAAAACTTAGTAAGGTTAGTGGAAGGAACTACAGTTCCTGCTGCTATAGCTAGTCAGGAGGCCACAGCTGATACTATTTTCCTCCTTTACTACTCATTCCAGATTCATTTCTGCTGACAAAAGTGACTTACTTTACGCCTGTAATCCCAGCACTTTGGGAGGCCAAGGCGAGCAGATCACCGGAGGTCAGGAGTTCGAGACCAGACTGGCCAACGTGGCGAAACCCGGTCTCCACAAAAAGAAAAAAAAAAAAAAAAAAAAAAAAAAAGCCAGGAGTGGTGGTATGAGCCTGTAATCCCAGCTTCTCAGGAGACTAAGGCAAGAGAATCACTTGAACCGGGGAGTTGGAGGTTGCGCTAAGCTGAGATCGCGCCACTGCACTCCAGCTTGGGCAACAGAGTGAGACTTTGTCTGAGAAAAAGAAGAGTGGCTTACTTGGTGACCTCGCCCCTCATCCCTGAGGTGAAAGAGTCTCTAGTCCTGTGCTTGCTCAAACAGCAGCTGATGCAGTTGCCCGTTTGTTCTCACAATTGGACAAGAGATAACCAAGAGATTATCTATTGTATCTCCCGGATCTGAAATACATCCATCCCTACTGCACCCATTGTATAGCCACCAATTTTATGTCTCCTTGGTGATGTACCTCAATTTCCCTTGAGGGGAATGTTCCCTTGAGGGGAATTCCCTTGAGGGGAATGATGTACTTGGTGATGTACCTCAATTTCCCTACCAGGGGAGTAACTCTTTTCACACTTGCTAGTCTCTTGGTAAAAGAACTCCAAAACCCCTAGGCAGTGACCACAGCTTAAAGTAGAATGGGACACTTGCCGCATAGCCTAGTGGAAGGATTCTCCCATTGAGAATCTGGACCTGTAGACCCACAAAGTCAAAAGCTGTGGGGATGAGAAACACAAATTCCTCAAACGGGTTATTGGGAGAAGGTTAAATGATACCATTCCTTTATTATGAGATGCAGGAGTCCTTTTTGAATAAGCAGCCAGGCTGCAGAAGTTTGGGTGGTGCAGTTTATGAAAAGCCCAATGACCAAGTGGACATATGTCAACAGTCACACTCTGTGTGCCATAAAGTGTATCCCTTGATTCAAAACAATGTTAAAGGGAATTCTATGTTGATGAAACAAATAATCTATAAGCCCTTGAACAGTGGGGGTGAATACGGTCCTGCAGACAAGGTAAATCCACAAATATGGAGTATGTGTCAATAGAAGTCAAGATAAATTGCTCTCCTTTCTAGTATATTAAGGGTTTGATGGAATCACCTTCCTACCAAATAGCTTGCTGGTCTCCATGAGGAACGGTCTCTGCATTGTGCACTGTTGCCGTCAGGTTGTACAGCGGGAGCAGCAGTCACTAGATCAGTTACTGAATAGGAACCCATGCTATTGATCCCATTCATGAACAACGTATCTGCCTCCCGTGGGCATTCCATTTATGGTTCCATTTTACCAAAACCGGGTGACTGATGACAGAGCCTGGATGTTCCCAACTGGCTTGTATACTTGATTGCTTAGTGCTTCTTATGTGATGGATAATCCATGGGGAGAATTATCATGCATTACACATTTTGTTTTGTTTGTTGTTGTTTTGTACGTCGTGCCTACTCCTATATGCCCATCTATCTACCTTGTCCTCAAAACTATTTTTTCTAATCCTAAAATCATTCTCCTTCCAAACTCCTGATTAATCGTCTGAGTCATCCATCACTGTTCATCAGCCCATATGTATTCTAACCTCAGGCCACTTTTCTCCCACATATGTACTCCTCAAAGTTATACCCATTGGGAAGATTTCTCCTCACCTCTCTCTTCAGGCCCACCCCTGTGTTGACCTGTAGCACAGTACATTTATGTCTGTCTCGCATACTAAGCCAATCCATCTATAACTTAAGCTTAGCCTTTTTCTTCCTCCATCAGCTATTCATAACAAATTCCCCATACCCAGCAGGTGAATGGTAAGTGCTAAGGGAGATGTGCCAAGGTGACAATGGTAGCTGACATGCAGTCTGAGACATGGAGTCTGAGCCACCTGCTTGTGTTGCTTCCTTGTGCCCTCTGGCCCTGTTCATGCCTGATGCTGGCATGATTAATTGCTACTGGGCCTCTGCAACCTATGACTAGATTAGTTTGGCAGAATCTAGCTCTGCATGGTTACTCGATGTCCATTCAGGTGGCCTGCCTCTATCAAGACCCCTAGCATGCCCTGGCTGTTTGTCTAATAGAACATGAGTTTTTGTTGCAGATGGCATAGTCTTGCTCCAGAACACTAAAGAGTCCACATTACAGTTCTCCATTTGGGTCATGCCATAACTCCCCATGGTGATTTTTCCCTACCACAGACATCTCTAATATTATACAGTCTGCTGTGTTGTCTTCAAACAAGAGGTCTGTGTGGCATGGCTACTTGTGTCAAAACCAGAACTTCCTGAAGAGTCCCTTCTTATTCTGTGTCCAACTCAAAGATGTTGGTTTTCCATGTTACTTGTTTACCAGGAATCATGTTTCCTTCTTAGTGCTGGGAGATGAAAGACACACAAACCATCCTTTACTGTGGAGATGATCTGGCATATACTAGACCATACAGCTTATTGATATAGCATGTCCCTGAAGCTTCACAGAGCTTATAGGGAATGCCACAATTTCCCATCCTCTGGACTACATGTGTCTTAACAAGGCCACCAACATACATATTTCTACCTCATAGAGTCCACTCAATACAATGCCATTAAAATAGTAGACCAATGTAATATCATATGTTCGAACAGTTTAGTTTTCTTTAGACTACATGTATGACATAGGGTAGAAGAATTAACATATCCCTAGGATAGCACTGTGAATGTATATATGGGTCCATCACATGTGAATATTCACTTTTTCTGGTTAGCCATATTTTTAGGGATGGGAAATAATGCATTCAACAGAACAGTGACTGTTTACCAAGTTCCTGGAACCATGATATACACAGCCAGGACTAATATGTGGTGAGTAAGACACTTGCATCAGATACAAAACTTTGAGGGAACATCAAAAAATCAGTAATCAAGATAAATATTACAAGGTAAATGTTTTTAAAAGTTAAATTAGTACAAAAAATCCATGATGAGCAAAATATTAAAAATGTTAAGAAGGACAATATTGGTATTAAGCTTTTCTTTTGTCCCATGCTTCAGTTTGGCTTGGCATGGTGCTATTTCTGATTCTGTCCTCCTTTAAAAGTTTATTACATCTGGCATAGCTCCTACAATTGCGGCTACTACTTGGTTGAGTTTGTAGTAGGTCACTGTCATCCTCCAGAATTCATCTGAGTTTTTTGTTGCTGAAGCAAGGCTACCAAATTAAATTGGGGGAATGATGGGAACCATCATTCCTGTATCTTTTTTGACTTTAAGCAAATTTTATGCAAAATTTTCTTGGTTTACTGTCTTGGCCAGGTTCAGAAACAGTTTCAGAGGCTTCTACTTAACATTTTCCATTCCAATAGCTCTTATTCCATAGGCCAGTGGAATTAAATGTAGTCTTTGCATTCTAAGTATGCATTTGGCGATGAGAGAAATGTCTAGTGGGTTTATGTAATCAGTGTACCCAGGACTCCATTTATTACCTGCCTATATATGCTCCTGCTTAACTGGGGGACCGTGGTGAAATTGCAGGTACCTGTGTAACAATATCATCGGAACCTCCAATGCCCCACTGTTTTGTAAATATCTGAGTATTCCCCTTTCCTCAGTTTATGGTTATTCACGATAAATGATGTAAGGTCATTTGAGTAAGAACTGGGAATTGTTACATCACAATATGCTTGCTTGGTTTTGCAAAATCCTCCCTCCTGGGGAACCAGTCTTTTTAGTCAGTGGGTTCTGGAACTGAAAACTGGCTCAGATCATGAAACTGGGGTACATGACTATAATATTTCATGGGAGATAGCAAACCTCGACCTTGCAATAATCCCTCCTTAACTTCCTTTGATTTTTACAAATGAGCAATATCCTTATCAGCTGTCCAGCTTTTTTTCCCCCTAGGCCTGCCATGTTCTATTAAATATCGACATATCTCTGAGAGTCAGCTGCCCCTGGCTGCTCCTGTGACTTTGCTGCACTGCCACCTATTTCAGGATTCTATATTTCCCATTTTATAAGGGACACTTCAGGTACTGGATGTCAATGTCTAATCTGCCGTCTTTTCTGTATTATATAACAGTATCTTCTACCATCAGTCCTGGTCCTCAGAGTATAGTCACCACTGACCTTCACAACAATATGTTTCTTTCTCATAGGTAAGTTTTCAAGCCCTATGTGGTCTATCAACTCTTGTAGGCCAACTTCTTTGAGTATTTTGATCCTTTCTTCCACTCTCTGCCATCTTAGTTTTGGCATTTGTATCTCACTTGGTGAAAGCCATCACTTACTTTCAACTTTGAAGAGCCCACCTAGCAGTATGTTAGTTCTATCCTCTGTCATCCTTGCAGGGCATATTACCTGTATCATGACAGAATGCTTGCCATGAACCATACATACATGGCTCTTGCCAGTACTTGTTAGCTAAGTCCTGTAGTTCCTTCAGCACATTATCCTTTTTCTCCCTTTGTAGGCCCAGCACATATCTGGCTAGATTATATGGCGACTTATCCCTTTTAGTCTTTCATCAAGACTGGAGGCAGAGTGGATCCTAAGTGACTGGGTCGTATATTGTCTTACGAGACAGAGGCCTGCGCTGTTTGCAAGGAAAAGGGAAGGACTGACCTTTAGTATGAAAGAGTGGACCAGTTTTGAAGACATAAATAATACAGAGGAATATATAGATTAAAATTTTTCAAGTGCATTGACCCGGTTTTCCTCATCTCAAGCCTTCAGACTGCACCCCTTCTCAATCAGGACCCTGACTCTGGCATAGCAGATTTGCTGAGGTCGATAATTCAATCTTCTCTAGAGTCTTCTCTGTCTTTTAAATTAAGTCCTGGGTCTGACCCTCAGCTTTTTATATTTGACTATAAGAAATGAGAATTTCTTCTAATTCAGCCAAGGAGAATATTCTGGCTTTCACATTTTGCTTTAACCTGGTGATTAATCACATCAGCTTTTGTCTTTCCCAGGTAAATTGATAGCATTCAGTAGCAGCTGCCATCCAATTTCATTGTCCTGTATTTACTGGCTTTTTCTGAGCCTCTCAAGTATCTGAGTTATTGTATTCATCAGGGCCTTCCCTTTTACTGATGGGTTATCCTAGTTACCACTAGTGAACATTTTAACAACTGCCCTGCTACAGTTTACCAGGGAATGTCAGCACTTCATCTCCCACCCATAATGGGCAGGAGATGACCAAGCTTCCAAATCTCCTTTAGGGTCTGTTTCCTTGGGCCAAACAACTCCTTGTACCAACTGTCTTAGGTCAGGTTTCATTTCCGGTGAGCAGAATCTTAAACACAGATTTCAATGAAAGAATGTTAATATGCTTGGGTTTAACACCTGGACAGGAGCGAGGTAACAGGAATGAAGAGAGAAAGAAACAGAACTGCAAAGCTGTTGTCACACAAGGCTTGGCCAATTCCATGGAGACTACGAAAACCGCAGTGGTTCTTACTTGTCCCCAGACTACACAAGGGAACCAAGCATTTGATTACCTACATGAGTCAGTAAATATACATGAGCTACCCCAGGGAAGAAAGCATAAACACGGGGGAGGCAAATCCCTTTGGCTGAGAGCATTCCTTGGGGATGGAATTAGTTATAAGCAGTGCCTGACAACTCTTTTGACAGTCGGGGAAATGATCTCTGAGGAAGGTTCTGGGTGATATACCACACCAGCTACTATAAATAACTTGGTGGAAACTTTTTATTAAAGTGATAATCTTCTAATTTAATATATTTGTACATCTGTCTCCAGGTGCTGAGTTTGTAAAGGATAATAACAGCATGTAAAATCTACTAAAAAGAGATCCATTTTAATTTATAATAGAACCCCTCTAGCTATAGAAGAAAAAAAGGCTTCTGCCCTATAATAATGTTCTTTAAAATGTCTTTCTGTTTTCTGGGAGTAAAGAACCAAGAAACAGAGCTCTACACAAGAAGTCAGTAAGAATTCTGCAAGAAAAGGATATGAATCTTAGATTCATTTATCTTAATCGGTATGTTTTCACCCATTATTCCCAAACATATAAGCACTTCAAATTGGAAAATTTCACTCTTTTTAGATTAAAATATATTTGTACTGAGCATAATTAAGTTTTAAATAGCATAATTGATTTTTTTCGTAAACACCTTTTTCTATTAAAAAAAAAAAAAATTTGTAGGATTAACCACTGCAGTCACTAGGCCTTTTAAGTAGACCCTGAGGGCTGAGAAAAGCTGAGTGGGAAGGTGAGAAAAAGGAAAGTACAGATTTCTCATTCAGAAACTTAAGGTTTCTGAATTGTAAGTTA
The DNA here is from genome assembly GCF_002776525.5 of Piliocolobus tephrosceles. Classification (NCBI taxonomy): domain Eukaryota; kingdom Metazoa; phylum Chordata; class Mammalia; order Primates; family Cercopithecidae; genus Piliocolobus; species Piliocolobus tephrosceles. Next base: position 6,816 of record NW_022303219.1, on the reverse strand, counting down.
AAAATATGAGTATATATGGGTTCAGGATTCATGTCTCTTGATTTATGGTACATCCTCTACACCGTGCTGAAGCCATTTGCACATGACCTCCTTAATATAACGCAGCCCGATAAATTATCTCTAATAGGTCGTTATGATTTGCTGCCTTCTCAACAGTCCAGAGTCTCTCTAAGGTTGTAAGAAAGAGTTTGTCTTTGTCAGCAATTGTCTTTGCAAGATTTAGTCTAAGGCTCTCATGAAATAAAGATCCATCCATTTCCTGTTCTTATATGTTAACTAGAGAAGTTCATACCCATTATAAAGGGGCAGACAACATTAGACAAAATATCATTCTCTACATTTTTTATCCATTCTATCTACTTTCTCCATCCCATCTGAATTCCTTCCTCTTCTAGTTTTAAAATGAAAGCTCCCATATATACCAATAAATGCAAAATGATAATGAAGGAGGAGAATGTCCAAGAAACAATGAACAAAACTGGGGAAGGAAGGCAGAGCTCACTGTCGGTTATGTTCTCTCCAATAGCTTTCTGTGTTACTCTCAGATTTCATAGACGTGTACAGGTTTATCAAATCTCAGAATATGATATACCTATCCTTCTGGTAGAAAAGCAGATAGATGAAGATTCTGTCTCTTTAATGGGGTAACAAGACTAACTTAAACTCAGTACTGCGCAGAGAGATAATCAATGCCCTCCAAATATGTGACTTCCCTGTCTCAGACCCCCATGCTGGGCAGGAAGGAAGACACAAGTTACCCAGTTCCCTAAAAGCAAGAGTATGATGTCAACATCAATTAAACCAGGGGTCCCCAACCCCTCAGGCCATGGAAGTGAGCAGCGGGCAAGCAAGTGAAGCTTCATCTGTATTTACAGCTGCTCTCCGTCACTTTCATTACTGCCTGAGCTCTGCCTCCTGTCAGAGGCAGCGGCATTAGATTCCCCTAGGAACACAAACCCTATTGTAAACTGTGCATGTGAGGGATCTAGGTTACATGCACCTTATGAGAATCTAATGCCTGATGATCTGTCACTGTCTCCTGTCACTTCTAGATAGGACCGTCTAGTTGCAGGAAAATGACCTCAAGTCTCCCACTGATTCTACATGACAGTGAGTTGTATAATTATTTCATTATATATTACAATGAATTAATAATATAAATAGAGTGCACAATAAACATAATGCACTTGAATTATCCCAAAACCATCCCCCGACCCAGTCCATGAAAAAATTGTCTTCTAGGAAACCAGTCCCTAGTGGCAAAAAGGTTGGGGACTACTGAATTAAATGGACCATTTCACCCAAACCCAGTGCAGCAGAGTGATCCACCCTCTCCACCACAGTATGGCTAGGGTTGAGGAATCAGGTCAGGATGCTTTGAAGGGTAGATACTCTCTCACCCCTCCCCATAACTAAGAACAAGTGTTCTCTCTGACAGTTCTTTCTGACCCCAGAGGCTGAGGTGGTGGGAGGACCCTGGCCCATGGTGAAGACCAAAGGACCTAACTATTCCAGACTCCCACTTCCAATTACCCCATGTGCTATATCTCACTCTCAGTCAGTTTTAGTGGAGTAGTGGCTAAACACTGATGGGTGAGGTATTCAGAAAGCTGGGACTGGGAGTCTCTGTTGCAGATTTAGAGGGATAATTCTCAGATAAGGAACATTCAGCAAACTGCATTGGGAAAGAGCTAAATATTAGAACATTCAATGACATTATGAACTGTTCCGCAACTACAAATACAAGAAAAGAACATTTCCTCTCTTCGTTTAAGGCTATAAGAAGAGAAAAAAGTTTGGATGAGGATGGAGGCAAGGTAAGTCAAATAAAGAAGATAAATCATTAATTTATAACAAGAGTCCTGGTAAGGACCACTGTCAGAAAAATTGCTCTTTTGCCAAAGCCTCAGAAAACTTAGTCTGAATCAGCTTCAGTTAGATTATGCTGTTCGGACTAACATTTCTGTGGTTGACTAAGCTGCAAAAACAAAGCACATCAGATCTGCCAGACTTTGCTTAATACCAGTTGGGTAGCAACTGACAACTTCCCAAGGTCACATATAAGCAAGAGGTGGCTTCTTGGACACCCAGCATTTTGGGGAAACCCTGGACCCAAGAGGATAATTACACTGAAAAATGGCAAGATCTTCAAGGTAAGCCAGTGCTCAGACAAGTCTGGAACAAGAATAGCATGAAACAAACATAAGAGTACCCAGAACTATTATGATCAGTAGAATACTGATAAACCAGTTTTCTGGTTGAAAAGGTAGACATGATCTCTAATTTGCAGCATTTGCCAACATCCATTGTGTGAATACTTACACTAGGGCCAATTTCAAGCTACCAGTGTTTTAACAACTGACATGCAAAATTCCTGAACGTTTAACATGTGTCCCTTGGGGGCTATACAAGCCAGTTCTGGCATGCCACAACTTCAATGACAATAAAAGAAACAGGACACATACACACTTACCTTGGCCACAGCAGGCTTAGAATATTCACCTCTTCTTTAATACAGAGTATTAGAAATAAAATAGAAAAACTATACTATAGAGTTTGTGCTGGTTACATTTATATGTTAGTGCTTATTAAGTAAACTATGTATCATATCTTCTGTAGTCTCAGTACATGGCATAAATTCATTTTATTTTACCTCCCTGCCATCTTTATAAAGTTATGAAATAAATAATTTCTACAGTTACAGGAATAGGCCCACGGCTATGTATGGACTAAGTAGACCCGTCCAACTTCTTATACTAAAATGAAGAAGTGAAAAATCTTTCAAGATTGATTAAAAACTCCTGGTCTGGTTATAAAGTACAGTAAATTTTCAAACCGTATTTTCTTTTTCATTATTATTATACTTTAAGTTCTGGGGCACATGTGCGGAACTGCAGTTGTGTTACATAGGTATACAGATGCCATGGTGGTTTGTTGCACCCATCAACCCATCACCTACATTAGGTATATCTCCTAATGTTACCCCTCCCCCAACCCCTACACCCCAACAGGCCCTGGTGTGATGTTCCCCTCCCTATGTCCATGTGTTCTCATTGTTCAACTCCCACTTATGAGTGAGAACATGTGGTTTTTGGTTTTCTGTTCCTGTGTTAGTTTGCTGAGAATGATGGTTTCCAACTTCATCCATGTCCCTGCAAAGGACATGAACTCATCCTTTTTTATTCCTGCATAGTATTCCATAGTATATATGTGCCACATTTTCTTTATCCACTCTATCATTGAGGGACATTTGGGTTGGTAAGTCTTTCCTATTGTGAATAGTGTTGCAATAAACATACATGTGCATGTATCTTTATAGTAGAATGATTTATAATCCTTTGGGTATATACCCAGTGATGGGATTGCTGGGTCAAATGGTATTTCTAGTTCTAGATCCTTGAGGAATTGCCACACTGTCTTCTACAATGGTTGAACTAATTTACACTCCCACCAACGGTGTAAAAGCATTCTCATTTTTCCACAACTTCTCCAGCATCTGTTGTTTTCCGACGTTTTAATGATTGCCATTCTAACTGGTGTGAGATGGTATCAAATTGTGGTTTTGATTTGCATTTCTCTGATGACCAGTGATGATGAGCATTTTTTCACATGTCTGTTGGCTGCATAAATGTCTTCTTTTGAGAAGTGTCTGTTCAAATCTTTTGCCCACTTTTTATGGGGTTGTTTGTTTCTTTCTTGTAAATTTGTTTAATTTCTTTGAAAATTCTGGATATTAGCCCTTTGTCAGATGGATAGATCGCAAAAATTTTCTCTCATTCTGTAGGCTGTCTGTTCACTCTGATGATAGTTTCTTTTGTTGTGCAGAAGCTCTTTAGTTTAATTAGATCCTATTTGTCAATTTTGGCCTTTGTTGCCATTGCTTTTGGTGTTTTAGACATGAAGTCTTTGCCCATGCCTATGTCCTGAATGGTATTGCCTAGGTTTTCTTCTAGGATTTCTATGGTCCTAGGTCTTACAGTTAAGTCTTTGATCCATCTTGAGTTGATTTTTGTACAAGGTGTAAGGAAGGGGTCCCATTTCAGTTTTTTTGCATACGGCTAGCCAGTTTTCTCAACACCATTTATTAAATAGGGAATCGTTTCCCCATTGCTTGTTTGTGTCAAATTTGTCAAAGATCAGATGGTTGTAGGTGTGTGGTGTTATTTCTGAGGCCTCTGTTCTCCTCCACTGGTCTATATATCTGTTTTGGTACAAGTACCATGCTGTTTTGGTTAGTGTAGCCTTGTATTATAGTTTGAAGTCAGGTAGCGTGATGCCTCCAGCTTTGTTCTTCTTGCCCAGGATTATCTTGGTTATGCGGGCGCTTTTTTGGTTCCATATGAAGTTTAAAGTAGTCACACAGGATTTTCTACTTGTGTAATGTTATTCTGAAAATATATGTTTGTTAATGAATGTATAGAAGTGTATTAATATGTCTAAACTTATATATAATGTAAATTGCTTACAGTTTAAGTACCTTTGGTTTCATTAGAATGTATACTTGTCAGTCCATATGATCCTAAAGGGGAGAAACCATAAATAACATCTATGCTTTAGAAAAAAAAAAAGGACCAGAAATAGCAACCAAGTTTCCCTTCAAAACTAACAGGCCTATAGTACCTAAAATGGACCCCCAAATTCCTAACTTCATGGGAACTACAAAGAAACAGGGCTACAAGTATCAGTCATATTTAAAGCTTCAAAGTTGTTATTGCTGCAGTTATTGAGGTGTTGGGTATGTTAATGAGCTCAATTTAATTATTTCATACTGTATTCATAAATGTTAACATCACTTTCTATCCCATAAATATATAATTATACATTTTCAGTTTACAATAAAATTTTAAAAATTAAAAAGGCCCTGCTATTAGTTTCACTTTAGAATTGATTTAACAAATACTTTGCATAAGGCATTTTTCCAGGTGCTTTGGAGGACACAAAGGTGGTCCTTGTTCTTTAGAAATTTCACATTCTAGAGGGACAGAGAGATGTACACAAAACGACATAGTGTAAATTCATTTTGTGTTACCTTCTTGCCATCTTTATAAAGTCCTGAATTAAAGAACTTCTATAGTTACAGGAATAGGCCCACAAGTTGCAATAACTGTTATCATAGAGGCAGAGAGTCCTCTAGCCACCTAGAAGATGGATGAGGGAAGGATTCATTCTCATTGTGAGATCTAGTAAAACATGTGGGGATTATGAACATGTAGTATGTCTAAGATTTCAAATGTCAAAGACAGATGGAATAAACTCCCAAATTTTGAAGTAGCAGCAAAAATTTTTAAAAAGAGTTTCAGAGGAGAACTTTTACAGGATGTATTGGAGATAATGAGTAAGTATGATGGGACAAAACATTGTATAAGGTGAGGAGACGACAATAAGAGATGCACTTAAAAATTATAACAAGGCCCAATAATGGACAGTCTTCAATTCCATGATCAAAAATTTGGGATTTTTAAAACAGGTGTTGAGAAGCTTATTAACATTATCTGAGCTCACGGCTGTGAAAATAGATTTGTATGGGGGACCATAGCACTGGAAGAGATTTTTTTTTTTTTTTAAAGTCTGAACTAGAATTATTGTGTGAAATTTAGAACTGTTATTTGTAAGGGATCAAAAAAATTAAAACAAGCTAGATTCGTTTATTCAAAAAATTGAATTTATTTTATCATATAACTGAAAATCAAAAGGCTGCTTAATTCTGCAGGCTCAAAAGATGTCACTTCAATCCAATTTATCTTCCTATTTCTACACTACTCAATGTCCGCTTCGTTCTTAACCTCCATGTAATTACAAGATGTCAGCAATAGGTCCAGGCATACATGATACCAGATTTATGACCTATAAAATGCTGAATAAAATGTCTCAATCTTTTTTCAAGAAATTGACAAGCCTATTCCAAAATTCATACAGAAAGAAAAAGAACTTGGCAAAATAAAAATTGTTTAAGTAAAAGTAAAGCTGAGTAACTTATACCGCTATAATCAAGCTAGTTTAATAGATCTAGAGATCAAGGGAATAGAATAAAATCTATAAATAGACTGTAACTTATATGATCAAGTTGCCAAAATAATTCAATGGAAGAAAGAATAGTCTTTCAAGAAATGGAGATGGAACACTCAAATGTCTATGGGGGAAAAAAATAAACCTCATATGTTATCTCATACTATATGCATAAATCACTTCGAAATATATTCTGTATCCTAATGTAAAAGCTAAAACAATAAAATGTTTGGAAAAAGAAGGAAAACAAATATTTGTGACATTGAAGTAGGCAATAATTTTTTAAATAGAACACAAAGAGCATAAGCTATATAAAGAAAAAAATTATAAATTACACTTTATCAAAATTTAAAACCTTTGTTGTTTGAAAAACACAGTTAAGAAAGCAAACTACGGACTATGGGAAAATGTTTGCCAAGCATACCTAGAAAGGGGCATGTATCCAGGATATATAAAGAACTCCTGGGGATGGGGCCAAGATGGCCAACTAGAAAAGGCGGATATCAGAGGCTCCCATCAGAAAGAACCACAATTAGCACATGAATCCTTCACTGTCAACCAAGGTATCCAGGTTCTCTCACCAGAACTGACTAGGTGGCTGTGACCCATAGAAAGGAAGGAAGAGCAGTGTGGTGCACCGCCCACCTGAGAGCCACATGGAGCAGGGGAGCCCCCGCCCCCAGCCAAGGGAGGCAGTGAGTGAGTGTGCTATCCAGCTGGGGAAACTGTGTTTTTTCCACAGAACCGTGCAACCCACAGATTGCAAAATCCCACTGGCAAGCCCACGTCACTGGGGCCTAGGTTCCCAAC